>NW_025352062.1:0-4465 GCF_016433145.1 Gracilinanus agilis
CTTCCTTCCTTCCTTCCTTCCTTCCTTCCTTCCTTTCTTCCTTCCTTGTTTAAGGTTTTTGGTGGAGGAGATCTATCTGTAAATGTTATTCCTCTCTCTCTTCCAGGCTCTGGAAAGTTTATATTACATAGGATTAAGACATGGGTATCCATTCATACAACTACATGTGCAAAAAAGGCAACTTGAAAGTAGAGTTGATTGAGATGGATATCAGTAAATATAAACATTCAGTAAGATATAGGTTAATCTAATACATAAAGGGAACCTAAGAGACAAACTTGGAGGGAACCAAAACAAGACCTCAGTGAGTATACTTAATATGAATATTTTGGGTTGATCAAGGAGTTATGTGAAACCCAAAATTCCTGTTAGCCAGCTCTGGGATTTCTGGAGGGTTACTGAGGTTGGGACAATATTCTGGTTTCCAAAAATCTCTAATAGTATAAAATTAGATTTAAAAAATTAATAAGTTTATCATGAAATATAATAATTTTTTTCACATTAACATTTTTGTGCCAGTGTTAATGGAAATTTTTGGGTCCTTGAACTACATTTCCCATGAGCCCACTGGCTTCCTGTTGTTACATGATGATGTAGACACTTACATGATGATGTAGACAGAAGGATAAAATTGAGTGGCTGGACTTGCTCTCAGTCTTTTGCTCCTGATCCAGCAAGGTGGAAATAGGTAATGACAGGCTTTTTAAACTGACTAATTTAGCATGACATGTGGCTTTATTTTCTATTGGCTACTAATAAATTTTAAAAATCCATAATAATTTTAAAGTTATCTTTTTATATTAATTTTATTTCTTACATGACTTTATTTTTCAAAGACCATCTGAATAGTTTCTTTTTAAAATATGGCCAATTTTGGAAGAAGTAGTGTCTGAGTATAGAACAAACTGAAAACATAAGAAAATATGTAGGAGGCAGAGTCAAAATGGTGGCTTAGACTCAGCAAAAGTCCTGATCTCTGTGAAAACCCTTCTACACCAATCAAAAACAGAGTGCTTTGAGGAGACAGAAAACTAAATCTAACAATAGGACAGAGCTGGGGGACCTTCCTGCTTGATTCAACTTAAAAGATATGCAAAAACGCCTTAATTTTCAGGTTTAAGGAAAGAAAGAAGGAAGGTCCCAGGACCCCTCCCTCACTTACTGTGCTGAATCTCCAAGGTAGCTAGAATCTTGGGAAAGGGCTCTGTCCTGGAGGGAGTGCCTTACTGCCACAGCTGTGCCATACTCAGAGCACTGACCACAGTCAGCAGGGATGCAGCTGGAGGAGAAGCTTGGAGAGGGGAGCCTAGCCACAACTCAAACTCTCCATTTTGGCCCCACCCTTCTCTAGGTTTTGGCCTCAGGGCACATCCAGCTCCACAAATAAGCACTGCCCTGGATTAATCTTATCAATAGGGTAAATAAGAAGCTTTCAGAGGGCAGGGAAGTTCAATCTCCAATACCTCTTCCCCACTCACTGCACTGAGACCCTGATGATTAAGTTCCCAGGGCTAAGGCTGCAACCACTACAGAATACCTTGATAACAGGGCAGAAAGCACAGCTCCCATTAGCCTTCACACCTTCACTTACACCTTCAGCTTCTGCTACCAGCTGGGGAAGATCTGACCTCAGGGCTCATTAATACTCCATCAACCTAATCTAGTCAATCAGCAGAACAGAGAAGAAGCCCTTTCAGAACAGAATAGTCCACACACAGAGATGCAGCAAATAAACAGACTGGCAAGATTACAGCCAATGATAGGGGGCAAAGAAGGAAAAAAATATGAGTAAACAAAATAAAAAATAAAAAGAAATTACAATCAACAGCTTCTATCCAGGTAATGAACAAAACACAAATGGAACAGAGAAGGATCAAGGAACACCAAGCAAAAAAGTGAAATTCTAGCGAATTGGACACAGGCTTTGGAAGAACTCAAAACACAATTAAAAACAATCAAGAGAGTCTGAAGACAATTGGGAAACAAACTTTAAAAAGCAAAGTAAGTCATCTGGAAACAGACACATGAACTAAAAAAAGAAAATAGTGTCTTGAAAGCCAGAATTAACCAGCTTGAAAATGAGGCAAAGGAGTTGAAAGATGACCTCCTAAGACAATCAGACGAGAAGGTGTAATAATAATGAGCAAGTAACCAATGTTAGATTGAAGGGGAGATAGAGAGATTCTATATTGGTGAGTCCCAAGTCTACACTGAGGTCAGTCAACTTCACAGAGGTAGTCTGGCTTCAAGATGGAGGCAGCCAGTCCAAGCTGTGGTTCCCTCTCCCTCTTTGTCTCTCAGGCACTCTGGAAATGCTATCTGACTAATGAATGGCTTTTATTATTCCACAATTTAGGGATTGGGGTAAAGGGCAGAAGGATTTGGGGTGCCCTCTTCTCTATTTCTATGAGGTCCATTGCTTAGGTGGGAACCTTAATGCCTTCCACTCCTAAGCATCTCCCCTCGCCCCTTCTCCTTCTGATTCTATCCTTTCCTATAATTGTAAGTTTTGACTGATAGGGGGTCTCTCAGCAAGGTTGGGTAATGGGGGAAGGAGACTAAGAGATTGCTCCCAAAAATGAGTCCAAAAACTTAGCTTGCTCTATGGTTGAAATCTTGATGGGGGAGATGCAAAGCAATCTTTGACCAGGGAATCAGGGTTTCAATGTCCAAAGAAAGATCCTCAGGAAGCCCTCAGGATTGGATTTGAGCAGGTATGTCCTCCTCCTCTCTCCTCCCAGTCATCCTCCGGAAGTCCTCCTCTTCTCTTCCTCCTCCAGAGAATTTCCCAGAATTCCCTCTCTGGCCTCAACTGCCAGTAACTGTCACCAACTGTAAAGATTAAAATTAATGGTTGGATGATGATTATATGAAATTATGTGATCACCAGTATTTATTAAATCTTGAGTCAGAAATTTATTTACAAATAGAGAGAAAACAATAAAGAAGAGAAATGTGAGTGGGATGGAGAAGTTATCTATCCTATGAACCTAAATGTTTTGCTCCAGGTCTTCTTAATCCAGGCAGAGATTAATTAGTTCTCAACTAGGAAGGCTGGTAGTGAGTAACCACTTGGCCTCCTTCAAGATGAAATCTAGTCTCTCCAGAAGCTAGGAAAGGAAATAAAAATCACCCTTTTACTCACCCAATGAAGTAATCCAAGACTCAGAGTCTAAGTAGAAGTTGAGCTTCAAGCAGATGATCCAAACTGGAGTTTCCAGCACAGCTCCCTCAAGGACTATCTAAGACTATCTGTAGAAGACAATCTCTTCAGACTTTCTTCTCAAAGACCATATGCTCTGTAGGAGTTTGGGGCTTGCTTTTCATGGTGACTTCTTGTCCCTTCCCCTTTTCACAGGTTTAAATCACAGCTTCCAAATTGTCTAGCACTGCCCAGGGGGCAGTGTCTATAGGATCAATTTCTCAAATTCTGAAGGTTAACTTCTTATCAAAAAGATTCACAATTTCCTGATTTGATTGAATTTCTAAGAGTGTGAATTCTCTAAATACCTTGCTAGTTTTCCACCTAGTACTAAGTAGGGTGTTTAATCTTTTGTTGATTAATTTCAAAAGTAGACAAAGAGGAGTTAATCCTGTCTTCAGTCTAGTGAGGTACTAAGTAGGAGTATTTAAGTTAGTGTTAACTCAGGATAAACAATAGAGTAAAAACTTCTCTTTTACACTACCACCAAGAATCAACTACACAACAAAACTGACTATATTCTTACATGGGAAAGTATGGTCATTTAATAAAATAAAAGACTTCCAAGCATTCATAAAGAAAAAACCAGACAAACAGAAAATTTGATCCCCAAACACAGAACTCAAGAGAATCACCAAAAGGTAGTTAAGAAAGGGAAACAACAGCAACAACAAAATTTTAAAGGACCTGATAAGTTCAAATGATTTTTATTCCTATAAGAAAAGATGATATTGGCAACTTTCAAAAATTGTGATTATCATCAGAGTAGCTAGAAGTATACTTATAGGGACTTATAGGGAACAGTGATAAACTGTATAGAATGAAATGTCAAAATAAATAAGTAAACAAACAAATATATATATAAAACTTGGGGTAAAAAAAGAAAAAAAATACTAAGAGAAATGGGAAAATAGACAAAATGGGGTAAATTTATATTTCATAAAGAAGCACAGGGGAGGAGGGAATACCAATACAATGGAAGAGTGAAAGAGGTTGGAGATAGTTAATATTTAATTTTTATCTGCCTTGAAATTGACTCAAAGAGGGAAGACCATTCAGATCCATTGGTGAAAGAATTGTATGATGCCCTATAGAGAAGTAGAAGGGTCATAAATGGGCTGGTGGGTATAGAATCAATACAAGCGAGGAAGAGTGCAGAAGGTAATTTATTTTATTTTATTTTATTTTAATTTTTAATTTTTAATTTTTTTAAACATTTTTAATATTCATTTTTAACATGTTTACATGCTTCATGCCCCTACT
>NW_025352063.1:0-3074 GCF_016433145.1 Gracilinanus agilis
GTCTCTGTCTCTGTCTCTCTCTCTCTGTCTCCCTCCTCCCCCTTCCCTCTCTCTCAGTCTCTTTCTCTTCCTCTTTCTCTCTCTCCATAAATATGATATATACATATGGCATACATATAATATGATACAAATATATAACACATTGTACATGTGTATCATGTTGCATATCTTTATAATATGTGTATAACATGTTATTTATTTCTATTGTGTTACATGTATAACATGATGGCTATATAATATGATATACATGCATAACATCCCTCACACACATATAATATGGTATGCAAATATGCACATATATCCATATATATAGGAAAGTGAATCAATAGCAGAAAAAAGTTCACCCCAAAACCAGTTAGGAATGTCTTTTGGGTCGTTCTCTATACTGTATTATCTTGGTTGTTCCCCGCCACTACAGTGGAGGGGAATTATCTGGGTCACTAGTGATAACCCCAAACAACAAGCCCAGACTGAGACCTTTAGGGCCTTTGAGCTATGTTAAGTCATGGACCCAGAGCATGAATCAGAATGAAAAAAATGACCTGCTTTGCTTTTTTTTTTTTCTTTTCAATTCAATTCAATAGGGGCAACTTGGTAGCGCAGTGCCTAGAGTGCCAGGCTTGGATCTGGGAGGTCCTGGGTTCAAAACTGCCCTCTGAAGCTTCCTAGCTGTGCAACGCTAGGCGAGTCACTTAATTCCCATTGCCTAGCCCTTGCCACTCTTCTGTCTTTGAGGTGATACTAAGACAGAAGGTAAGGGTTATTTTAAAAAATTCAATTTGATAAGCATTTGTTGAGTGCTCACTATATGTTGGGCACTGGGGGATCAAGAACAAAGATGGAAACAGTTCCTGCCTTCAAGGAGCTTACATTCTATGGAGCTCATTTGTAGTTGGTAAAGCTCACGGGAAGGACCCGTTTGGTAGAGAGAAAAGACAACGGGCCTGGGAGTCGGGAGACATGAGTTCTCGTCCCAGCACTGCTGTTAACTAGCTTGGTTATTTGATTTCTTTCTCTGGGTCGGAAGGTTAGGTTCAGAGGCTCATAGGCTTGAAGGTGAATCACCAAGCAACTAGGTAGCATGTAGGCACAGTGGATAGAGCCCAGGATTTGGAGTCAAGAAGACTTTAGTTCAAATTCAGCCTCAGACGCTGGCTATGTGATCCTGGGGAAGTCATCTAACTTCCACCTACCTCAGTTTCCCCATCTAGAAAATGAAGATAATAATGGTGCTCACTCCCCAGGGTTACTGTAAAAATGAAATAGGATAACACGTGTACGGTACTTTTTATACCTTAAAGCACTATCTAAATGCTACCTTTTTGTTTTTTAATTAAGACCAACCCCTATATTTTATAGCTTCTTCATCTTACCAATAGTTGGACTCAGTGACCTTTGAGAGCTCTCCCAACTCTTACATTTTTGCCCTGCATTTTACCTGTTTGTTGCTATTTGGTTTCCAGGAACTAAACACAGTAAGAACAGCTCAAAGTCCACCTGAAGAAAATGTCCATCAGGTTGGTTACTTGCCACTAACTTAACTCCATTTCTCCCATTCTCTTCTCTCTGAGCTGGCCTGTCATAGGTATTTTTGAGTAACATTGTGCCACTTTGGATTGTAGACTCCCCACTGACCACTAGAAAATGATGCCCAAGCTTTTTGTGACTCCGAAAATTGGTAAAAAATACTCCCAATGGGTCATCTTTTGCTTCTGCAAATGATATTCATGGGAGACCATTGAAAGTAGGCTTCCTAACCATGTAGCCTGGTGGATGTTTGACCTGAGGAGTTGAAGAACAATTGGAGATACACACACCAAAAAAGAAAGAGTCACAGCTACTATTTTCACAATAGTGGGGAAAAAAAAATTCACTGAACCAATCGGTGATTTTGGCTTCCTTTAGATGCAATCTTACCTCTGTCTGGCAACTTAGGCAACTGGAAATTATCCCTGTTCATTTAAAGTTGTAAAGATGGTTTAGATGGTTTTCATTAGGCCTTTTATTCTCAGGTCTCTGGTTTCTGTGATTCACAAAACAGCTCTATGTAAGCCTTGGTTACTTCTGTTGGGCATTTTTCTAAGCCTTTGTCCATTTTTGAAACATCCTCTGCCAGGTATCGGGGCTCGTGCAGGATATGATCTTGGAAGTCACTGCTCTTAGAGCCAGGATCACAGATCTAGAAGATGAGAATCTCAACCTCAAGGAAAAAATAAGAAAAGAAGTCCAAGAGGAATATGAAGCCTTAGTACAAGCCTTATTTGTGACCTGTTTACACATCAAAGTAGGTATCCTAGATAATAATTCTTGAGTGGTCCTTTGGTGTTTTCTTGTGTCACCAGAATCCCAGATGTACTGTGGTGCCCAAAGGAATTATTTATAGCTCAAAGTTCTAAAGTAGCAAGAGAATTTTAATTCTAATAATATACAAACCCCTAAGTCTTTTTGCCAGAGACATAGATCAACAGTACTATTTCTTATAATGAGCCTTTTTATTTTAAAAAACAGATTTTCCTTTATTTAGATCAACCAATATTTTATTAATAGTAATTTTTAAAATTAATGAAATAATAATAAATTGTAAAATAATAAAAAGTAGTTTATTAATTTGGGCCAGGTATTGGGGGTATAAACACACACACATACAAATCAAGTTTTCTGAGGTTTTTTGTTTGCTTGTTTATTTTTAAACCCTTACCTTCCAACTTAGTTAGAATCAATACTATGTATTGGTTCCAAGGCAGAAGAGTGGCAAAAGCTAGGCAACGGGGGGTTAAATGACTTGCCCAGGGTCACACAGCTGAGAAGAGTCTGAGGTCAGATTTGAACCTAGAACCTCCTTCTCTAGGCCTAGCTCTCAATCCACTGAGCCACATCACTGCCTCCAGGTTTTCTGTTCTTTTAAAAAAAATTGTTTGCACTACCAGTCTTCTATGATGTGGTGGCCATCTCTGCTGTTTGCTAAGGGAGCCACTGTAAATATTCAGCATGTTGGCCTCATAATCTAGTCTGGCACAACTGGTACATAGAAGTATATATTTTTTAATTATATTTAATTTTATTTTATATAAACT
>NW_025352064.1:0-7178 GCF_016433145.1 Gracilinanus agilis
TAATATAATTAACTACATAATATATATATAACTACATAATATGTATAATATATAAATAAATATATATATTTACTTATTACTTTTGTGCTTGTGTTGTTTTTAATTTGTATTTTGTATTTGTATTTTATTTGATGTTTCCCCATTAGAATTTAATCTCCTTGCAAGCAAAGGTAGTTCCATTCTTTGTCTTTGTGTCCCCAAAACATGGTACTTATCAATTGGTTGATTCCATTGGGAATCTTCTGGACATCACAGAATGAAATACCTTTAATGGACATTCATCACCAAAGTTCATACCTCACTTGATATTTATAACTAGAAGACCATTGATCAAAGTTATGCAAACCTTATGGACAAACTAATCAAAGCTACACTTCCAGTTACAAGGTTCATGCAGTAACTACATAAAACATGTATAGTTCTGGAGTGAATTGAGGTTTGTTTCAGGAAACAGGTACAGGTAACAATCAGGAACCCCATATTCAGTGAATACAGTCCATTGCAGGTTCTTGAACAATAGCACAAAGAATCATGTCTCAATTCTACTTACCCATTCCTGATTATGGGGGTAGGGGACAAAGCAAACCTCATTAATAATGAACTGGGAATGAGTCATTGACAATTAAGACACTGCCCTATATAGTGAGACCCTCAATATGTTTCCACTAAGGAGATGTTTGATATCCCTCATATGCTTGGTGGAAAAGTACTGACACAAGTACTTGTTTACCTAAGCTGAGTTCCCACAGGGTGGAGGAGTATGGGTGAGTTTGTGACCCTAGGCTAGAGATTTATCTTTACTTCAAGATGAAATCCTCCCCAGATTACCTTACCCAGGACATCTGCAAAAAAAGAGAAAACATTAGGCTAGAAAAAACTGTACAAACCTTCCCTACCTCTGGTGGGCAAAACAGAGATGGAAAGAAACTCATTGCTGGGAAACACAAACTTAGAGAGAAAAGTAGAACTGGAAAATAACTATGTGTCTAGCAGATAAGAAATAAAATTAGTTCAGGGTTTGGGCCCCTTAAACTGATGCATCAGGCAATATGAAATTGCTAACCATCTGGAAGATTTTAATATGCACATTAGAGACATGCTGTTGGAGAACAGCTTTTAAGACTATATATGACTGCCAGGTCAAATGCTTTTTTAAAATTTAATTTTTAAAATTTAATACAAATTTATTTTTTTCCTAAATAATTGTACAGCAGTTGATCAGTTTTGTTTAATGAACTTACAAAGTGATGAGTCTTTCTTTGGACTGTATTTCAGCTTTCTATGAAGGAGATCAATATGTCTCTGTATTGATCTATCAATCCACAAATGCTTAGTAAGTACCTATTACATTCCATATGCAGTGTTAGGCACTAGGGATATAAATCTAAAAATATGAAAGTCTCCATTCTAGAGGAGTTTTCTATTCCATCATGGGAGATAACATGTACATGCATAACAATATAGCATAAAATACATATGGAGAATAAATTTAAGGCAGTTAAATACAAGGTAATAAAGTAGGAATAATTCTAACATTTGGGAGGAATTTGGTATAGAAGGTAATGTAGCAGCAGCACCTTAAAGGAAGAGAGGGAATCCATGAGACAGAAGTGAAAAGGGAGAGAATTCAGAAATGGAAGATGGTCAGCACAAAGATAGAGAAGGGAGATGAAATGTATGTGAGGAACATAGAGAAGAGCCCTTTGGGTAGAAGATGGTTTTAGCTGTTGGAGGTTTCCTTCAAGATAAATTAATTGGCCCCCACTATTATGTGATGGACTGTTTTACTCTATTTTATAAAATAGACCTTTTGTTTTTCTTTTTTTTCTCTTGACCTTCATTCAGGAGAGATTAGCAGAGAGAGATTGCTGGCAATTGGTGTGTCTGGGTATTTTTGGGATGGCTTTTTTCTCCTCCCAGTAGCTTTTTTTTTAAATTTTAAACATTTATTAATATTTATATTTTAGAAAAGTTAACATGGTTACAAGATTTATGCTCTTACTTTCCCCTTCACCCCCCCTCCCTCCTCCCCTCCCCCGGCCGATATGCATTTCCACTGGTTTTAATATGTGTCATTAATCAAGACCTATTTCCAAATTGCCGATAGTTGCATTGGTATGGTACTTTCGATCCCCTATCATGTCCTCATCATCCCATGTATTCAAGCAGTTGATTTTCTTCTGTGTTTCCTCTCCTGCTGTTCTTCCTTTTAATGTGGGTAGCATTCTTTTCCATAAATCCCTCAGAATTGTCCTGGGTCATTGCATTGCTGCTAGTACAGAAGTCCATTGCATTTGATTTTACCACAGTATATCAGTCTCTGTGTACAATGTTCTTCTGGCTCTGCTCCTTTCACGCTGCATCAGTTCCTGGAGGTCTTTCCAATTCACATGGAATTCCTCCAGTTTATTATTCCTTTTAGCACAATAGTATTCCATCACCAGCATATACCACAGTTTGTTCAGCCATTCCCCAATTGAAGGGCATACCCTCCTTTTCCAGTTTTTTGCCACCACAAAAAGTGAGGCTATAAATATTTTCGTGCAAGTCTGTTTATCTATGATCTCTTTGGGATATCCTCCCAGTAGCTTTTAATGAATATCTTGGGTCAGAAACACATAGATGTTTCAGAAAAGTTTCTTAGACCTCATAATTCCAGAAAATAGTCTTCTAGCAAGAAAAGGGTTTTGCAGTGTAAGTACCTGTGTTGGGGTTTGCCTTGAGTACCAATTTTGAGAATTCATGGATTTGGTCCATGTAGAGAAAGGAAACTTGATATACATTGTGCTTTTTGGTAAAAGGAGAAGATTGCCTATGTGGCCTCTAGTACTGGAAGATAAATACAATGTATTGAAGACACAACATGGGAAAACAGCCTGGACTTCACATTCTATTAGCATTATAATAAGTTATTCTGATAATGTGGACCCAATTGGGGAAAAAGTGGAAGCAATTTTTTTTTGGTATCTCTAACATTTAGCACAGTGCTTGGCACATAATGAAAAAAAACAAACTTTGATTGGTTGAATGATTCTTTTGATTGGTCCCAAGAGTGAACCCAGCCCATATGGACTCAGGAAACTCCCTCAAGAGGAAACTCTACTCTTGTTAAACCCAGGAAACTCTACTTTTATTAAAAGGTCCAATTTCTGTACTTTCAAACTTATAGTTACATATGAGGCAATTCCTAAGAGTGGTATTACCCAGAATATCCTTTATTTATCAGTAGACTAGATTCTGGGATTGTGTCATTTATGAAGTTTTCCTTCTCTGGCCAGATGACCAAATTTTTGGGCTTCAAGTCTGATTAGGCACTCTCACCATTGCCCACATGTTCTCCTCTGCACAGATATGACATGATTGAGAGAATTGATGTTAATGCCCTTCCAAGGCTGAAGCTGGAACTCCAAATCATCCAGGAACTATATTTTGGGCCATATGTGTAAACATTACTCTTATGCCCTTCTATCTTAAGATAGCCATTAAAAACTCCTTTTGATGCAAGATAAAGAAAACAACTCTGTCCACTACTTTGCATGTGTTTCAGTGAGAGCTTTTGTTTTCTGTTTTTTTTTGTCATCATGCAAAACACAGTTCCATATTGATCATTGTTGTAAGAGCAAAAGCATACATAGCCAAAACCCCCAAATAAAATCATAAATACACTGATGTGAAAGATAGTTCTTTCTCTGGAGGTGGATAGCATTTTCCATCATAAGTCTTTCGAAATTGTCCCAGATCTCTGCATTGCTGAGAGTAGCTGAGTTTTCACAGATAATCATCATCCAATATTGCTGTTACTGTGTAAGATATTTCCACAGTTCTGTTTATTTTACTCTGCATCAGTTCCCATAGATCTTTCCAGCTTTTTCTGAAATCATCTTGCTTATCATTTCTTATAGCACAATGCTATTCCATTACCAACACGAACCACAATTTGTCTGGCCATTCCCCAAATGAAGAACATCTCCTCAATTTCCAATTCTTTGCCACCACAAAAAAAGCTACTATAAATATTTTTCTACAAATAGGTCCTTTTCCCTTTTTAATTATCTTTTTGGAAAAGAGACCCAGTAATGGTATTATCAGATCAAAGGGTACACATAGTTTTATAGTTTTATCCTCCAGAATGATTGGATCAGTTCACAACTACACCAACAATGCATTAGTGCCCAAATTTTGCTACATTCCCTTCAACAATGACCATTTGACTTTACTGCCATATTGGCTAATCTAGTAGGTATGAGGTGGTACCTCAGAGTTGTTTTAATTTGCATTTCTCTAATCAAGAGTGATTTAGAACATTTTTTCATATGATTATTGCTGGCTTTGATTTCTTCATCTGAAAATTGCTTGTTCATATACTTTAACCACTTGTCAATTGAGGAATGGCTTGTAGTCTTATAAATGTGACTTAGTTCTTCATAAATTTGAGAAATTAGACCATTATCAGAGATGTTTGTTATAATTTTCCTCCATTTTGTTGTTTTCCTTCTAATCTTGGTTAGATTAGTTTTGTTTGTACAAAAGCTTTTTGACTTAATATAATCAAAATTAGTCATTTTACATGTTATAATATTCTCTATCTCTTGTTTGGTCATAAATTCTTCCCTTCTCCAAAGATCTGCCAGGTAAACTTTTCTGCATTCCTCTGATCTGGTTATGTTATTCTTTCAATGAGAACTTTTGAACTAGCTTTCATTTAAATCTTCTGGCTCCTTTTATGGAATGTGTATCAGTTTGGTCTTCAAGGTACAATTCTTCCAATAGTATGTCCACTCACTAGCCTTTGGATAAAAATCTCACACTTAGAATACTAATGGTTAAATTAATGTTTACAACAAGTCTAAAAATTGTACAATCCTTAGCATCCTTTGCCTCCTCTCTTTCATACTTCATAAGTGATATGATAGTAGCTGAAGAAGGAAGCAGAGGTTTGTAAAATATTAAAATATTTTTCTTTGTTTCATTGGTTACTATGGCCAAGGAATTCATTACTTAGTCATAATTATATCTAGAATTTTTATAGCACTTTTCAAAGAGCTTTTAACATTTTCTTATTTGATCCTCATAACATTCTTGTGTAGTAGATGATTTTATTATTGCTATTTTACAGATGAGTAATGTTATCAAGAGTAAATAAGGTAATCTGAGTGGGTCTCGAACACAATTTGGGTGTGAGGAAGGATAAAGGGGATATTAGGTGATTATAAGGTGATTGGAGGGGGAATGAAGGTAAAGGGAAGGTATATAGGAGATAAAGGAAATGGGGTATGTAGGAGAGGGCAGCTCAAACAGGTTTATTCCCAGAGGCTTGAGATAGAGGATACAGGGAGGAAATTAGGGCCAGTAAGAAATGTTTAGGTTTTGGCTGGAGGGTTTCTCTTGTTAGTTTCTAAAGTCTCTTGAGGGAGGAGTCAAGAGGGCCCCTCCCTGCCAGTCGAACTGATGGCTGGAGGAAGTCCTAGGTAGGTACTTCCTGCCAAGATGAATGCCCCCAGTTCTCTCAAGAAATAAAAAGAAAATGATTCCTTCCCTCTTTAGCCCTTGTCTCAATCTTCCATACAATGATTCACCAGAGGCTTTGAGTAGGTAACAAGGAGATTTATTAATCTCAGGTTAGTCAGAAGGAAGAAGTTCAGGATTTCTAGCTGCTGCTAGGGAGAGGGGTGATGGTGGGGGGATGGGTTGCAGAGAGGTTTAGACTGAGAGAGCCCAGTTCTCCCAGTCAGGAAGATTTGACTGCCTTTTAAGTAAAGTCCTTATTAAATCACTAAAACTAGGGGTAATTTGAGAATATTATTTGAGAATACTCTACTTGTCTATAGAAACTAAAACCCACAATGTTCAATCACCAAGCCTTCCCTTCTACCCAGGACCCACAGGAAATTCAGGGGAAGGGGAGGGATATGGATGGAGAGATCAGGGAGAGGTCCAGAGAAATCAGATAGATTTAAATTTCCCCAAGACAAGATAAGCACAGGCCAAGGCTGAAGCAAAGTCTCCAGCCACAGCGAAAGCCAGAAGGCAAAGGCCCCATCCCTTGGAACTTCACCTCTATTTACAGCTTCAAGTCCTAACTGACTTTCTGAAGATTCCAAGATGTTTAACTGACTTTTTCTGACTGTTAGAAATTACAGAAGCAAAAAGTTTCTGTTAGCCACCTTGCATTACAGTAAACAGAGGCAGACAGAGGTTAATTACCTTGCTCAGGTCCGTATGGCTAATAAATGTCTGAAGGGTAATTTGAACTCATCTCTTTCTGATGCCAGGGACAGATTCTTAGTAATGAGCCACTCTGTACTTAGAATAGTTCTCAAAAAGTAGACACAGTCTGTTGTTGTGACTATACATGAATTCTTCCTAGCATGGTAGAAATTTCCAAAACTTGGGCTTTATTGGAACAGCCTTTGAGGACCCAGGATCCTCCCTTCTGATAGCTGATAGCAGCAAGTGGGAATTCTCCTCCCCCCGCCCCCCCCTCTTATGAGTAGTAGGACTATGTAGTGACTGGAAGAAAAGTAGATTTAGTTCCAGAACTTATACCTCTCCACTGCTTAGGTGGTGGGATGGATTCCTCTTGAGTTGACATTTCTTCTCTTTTTGTGCAAAATGAAGAAGGAAGAAGGAGTTGGATTAGATGACTTCTATGGTACCTTCCATATTTCAATCTTTGACTTAAATTTAAGAGACAGATGTTTATTGACAACAAATAGTCACATCCTTTAAAAGAGAAGTGCCTTGATCTTTTTTCATCTTTATCCTCCCCCCACCCCCATGAAATTGATATGTCTTGATTTGGAATTGTAGCTTTCAGATATACAAGGATCTTCAGAGAGCTGTCAAGGGCAACACACAATTCTCAAAATGGAAACCAAAGGGAAAAAGAATAAAATAGGAGGTCCAGGAAAGGGCATATTCTTCTTTTGCTCCTCTAATAGATTAGAAAAGATGGGACTAGAGATCTCCCAGCTCTCATGGAGACATACATTATTAGATCTGAAAGGAGTCTTGGAAATTTTTTAATTCAACCTTCTTATTTTAGAGAGGAAGAAAATGAAACCCAGGGAAGTTTAGGGACTTGCTTAAAGTCATAGAGATTTCTCTCTGGGTCTCTTCCATTCCCCACCTCTCCTTCTCTCTCTCTCTCTCTCTCTCTCTCTCTCTCTCTCTCTCTC
>NW_025352065.1:0-8871 GCF_016433145.1 Gracilinanus agilis
CTCTCTCTTTCCCTCTCTCTCCCTCTCTTTCTTCTTTCCTCCCTCTCTCTCCCTCTCTTTCTTCTTTCCTCCCTCTCTCTCCTTCCTTCTCTCTCTCCAACTCCCTCTCTCCCTCTCTCTGTCTCTCTCTTTCCCCCTCCCTCCCTCTCTCTCCTTTTCTCTTCCTCCTCATCCTTTCTCCCTCCCCCCTCTCTCTTTCCCTCCCTCTCTCTCTCTCCTTTTCTCTTCCTCCTCATCCTTTCTCCCTCACTCCCTCTCTTGCCCCATAAACTCAATTCTTGCTCCCCTTCCCTCTCTTGCATTAGTTTCTCTTGTGCCCTGCAGAGTGGAGCACCAGCGGGTGCTGGAAAAGGAGGAAGCAGGGAGAGAGAAGAATCTGTGGATAGGACATGGACATGGAACTGAGGCTGGGGCTGGGACCCGGAATCACACCCACCTTCCAGCCGCATCCCCACAGTCAGGCACTTCTGGAAGCGGCAGTAGGGGCATCGTTTACGCTGTGTTTTGTCAATCTTGCAGTTCTGGCTCTCGGTGCACGTGTAGTGTTTGTTATTCTGTACGGTGCGCTTAAAGAACCCCTGTGTCCCGGGAGATACAGAGGGAGTTAGCACCGGAGATCCGGGAGGGGCGGCCACATGAGGGAGGAGGGGGAGAAAACACCTGCGTAGGGGAGCAGCAGCTGGGAGAGGATGAAGGAAGAAGCTGCGGGAGGACAGAATAAGAGGTGGGGGGAAGAGAAGAGAAAGATTATAGGAAGACACCTGGGGAAAGGATGCTGAAAGATGAAAGAGGATACAGAGGAGTAAGGGGAAGTCTGGGGAAAGTGGGAGAGGAAATGAGAAAGGGAGAGAGAATTCAGGTGGCAGAAATAGAGAGTGCTGGAGGACTGGGAAACTGAGGAGGGAAGAGAAGAAAGGACTGGGGAGGAGAGAAAGAATAAAAGAAGATGGGAAAGGGTGTGGAGGGGAAGAGGACCTCAGAATAAAAGGAAAGAACCCAAGGGAAAGGAAAGGATGTGGAGAGTGAGGACAGGAGATAACGGAGGAGAGAACAAGAGGGAGTGGGGAAGGCGCATGGGAATTAAGGAGATGTCAGGAGAGGAAGGAGACCGGGAGGTGAAGGAAAACCGCCTAGGAACAGGGGAGGGGACTTAGAAAAAAGAGAGCGGGACGGACCTTGGGAGAGTGTAGAAAGACCTGGGGAGAGGACATGGGAAAAGGGAAGAGGAGAAGGAGAGAGGGTTGGGAAAAGGATATGGATAAAGGACAAAGGGAGAAAATTGAGAAAACAAGGGGAGAAGGAAAAGAGGTGAGAATATACAGGGAGAGAGGAAGAGAGCACAGAGAGGAGGGAGGATTGGGGAAGAGAATACCCAGGCCGAGATTGGAAGAGGTTAGAAGGAAAGGGAAGCAGCCCAGGATCCGCAGCGGGAATTGCCTTAGCGGGTGAGGAGCCATCCGGGACCAGGAGCTGGGAACAAGGAGCGGCGAAGGGGACTAATACACTAGTCTGGTCCAAAGAAGGGCTGTAAGGAAGAGAAGCTGAGTTTTCTTTGCGCAGGGAGAGCAGCTAGGGCTCCAGGCGGTGGGCGCACAATCAGCACAGGAACGCAGCAAAAGGCTTCTACACAGCTCGGAGGAAAGATTCGGACCGGGAGGCTGGGTGAGAGCCAGATACAAGGACGTGACAGGGAGAAGGATCCCTTTATGATCCTGAAGGGAAGTGGCCCCCAGAACCAGTCCAGGTCCATCCTAACTGGAATTAAGGGGATTGGAGAGAGAGAAGGCTCCCCACTTCGCAGGTCCTAGAAAACTGGTTAAGATTCGGAATGGGTACGTGCCCACTGCGGGCTGAATACTAGACAGGTTAACAGGAAAACCCTTGTGTCTGGTGAATCCTAATGTTATTCTTGCCCCAACTCAGGGGGTGGTGGGGGTGGATTCAAACCACAAAGAAATCGGAGTCTCGTACAGCGAGAGCCGAGAAAGGGTCGCAGTTCCGGCCCTCGGGTTCTTGGGTCCTTGACCACTACCCTCCGACCCAAAGCCTCATTCCGGGACCGACGTGGAAGTTGAAAGGAGTTGCTGTCCAAAGTCAGCGCTTCCTGAGCTGCTAGCGCCAAGCCATGGTCACCTCACTTGCCTTGTCCCGCCACAGTGACTCCTCCAAGCACCTCAAGTTCAGCTTGTGTTGGTTCTCATTGCAGGGATCCCCTTTACCTGCCACTTTCTTTTTCTCTCCATCTGTCCCAGTCCTTACTTCGTTCCAGACAAATCCCGCCCATGCCCCTCCCGCTTTCCCCGGCCAATTAGTCCCGGCACCTTTTAGGGACCTGTGGTCCTGTCCTGGTCACTCCAACAGCTCAGAGCACCCAGTGCTTACTATTCTATTCCTTCCTTTCAAATCTGTTCCTCTTCTCCGATCGCCCCCCTCCCACCCCTACCCCGTCAGTCGGTATCCCTCCCCTTCCCTCTTTCCTGGCTGACCAGGAAAGGCCAGGTCTCCGTCACCTCTGGAATGGTCCAGGCTTTCCAAGCCACTTTCTCAGTTGGCCAAAGCACCCCTTTCGCCCTCTCCAGCTTTCCCACTCGACCCGAGGCGGTTAGCTCGGGACCCTTTCTCGTTTCCACTACTTCCTGAGGGTCCTCGTCTCTCTGCTTCTCCATTGCTGGCCCCCCTTGAACAAAGTCCCTCTGTCAGTGTGCTGCCTGGTCGTCACCCCTCCCTTCACGGCCTTTTACAGTAGCTCCCTGCCTGTCACTGGTCCCCCACAGCGCCCCTCGGCCTTCCCCTCAATTGTCTGAGTCCCTCTCAGTGTGTCGGTCGGCCCTCGGGGCAGCTTACCTTACAGCTTTCACAGGTGAGCAGCCCATAGTGGTATCCGGACACCTTGTCCCCGCACACCGGGCAAAGCTCGTCCAGGTCTTCGTCGTACGAATAGTCCATGCCCTCGGCGGCTGCCTGGAAGGAGGAGGGCGGGAATGGAGAGGAGAGTCACCACAGAGCGATCACAGACAGTTCGGGGGTCGGAGGTACAGAACCCAGGGAAGGGGCAGGGGTCCTGGCCGCGCGCAGCGGAGCCAGGCGTGGCTCAGGGCTATGGCGGAGCCTTTATAGCGCCCATGGGGCCCTGGAAACACCAGCGGCCCCCTTTCTCCCGCCTCTCCCGCCCCCGGAGGGTGGGCGGGATTGCGGGTGGGGCACCCAGCCCAAGAGGACTCAGGCTCCGGGCTATCCGCCGGGCTGGGCCCCTGGGCACAGCGCAGGGCCTGGTCCTGTTCCTTGCCAGGGGGCAATGCCGTCGAGGCAGCAGTTGGCAATCCAGTGCGCTTCTTTAACAACATAAATCCCTCACAGCTGAATCCAGAGCTCTACATGGAGCTGCTACATGGAAGGAGAAGAGGGGCGGGGGGCAAGGGAGAGGGAGAGACTTAAGAGGGAAGACAAGTTCTGAAATTATGGAAAAACAAATGGGTGCTGATGTTGATGAGATCGAGGGCAGCGATAGTGACAACGGCCAGAAACAGAAGGAGGGCTGGTCTGAGGGTACATCTAGAGCAGACACAGAGACCTCCTAGAGAAAGAGAGACCCAAAGCAGGAACAGAGCCAGGGCAGATTCGGAAACAGAAGCTGGGGAGGTAGAGAAAGAAATTCCTAAGAAATGGCAGGGGAGGAATAGTCACAGGGAGATGCAGAGATACACATGGAGTCAGAGATGGAGACTCAGAGAGAAGTAGGAACACTGAATTATGACCGCAAACGGAGACCCCCCAAAGCGAAAAATTGAAACTGGGACAGATTCAGAGAGGGTTGAGAGAGAGAGGCCCAGCCCCGGTGGCCAAGACTCCGGTGACTAGGAACCCAAGAGAGACAGAAACCAAAGAATGACTTATGAAGGCAAAAATAAATTCATATGGAGATAGCGCCGAGATATGTAGACAAACTGAGGCATAAGAGACAAGAGACGCAGAGCCACAGGAGAAAGGTAGAAACTGGCCTGGGATAGGGGGCACCTGAGACAGAAACAAAATTATCGAGAGGAGAGAGGAGAGTGAAGGGAAGAATGGAAATGGAAACAGAGACACAACAGATAGAGAGATTGGTGCAGAGTGCCCAAAGCAGGCCTGGGACCCCAGGCAGAGACAAGGAGGGCGAGAGAGACAGGATAACGTTGGAAGGGTGGCCACGGAGGCAGAAAAGCAGAAACAAAGACAAGAGAGACAGAGACAGAGACAGAGACTTGGAGCGAGAAGTAGGTATCGAAGAACGGCATAGAAACGCAGAAAGAGAGACGTGAGAAGGTAGCTACAGAGGTTCGGAAAAAGGCACCCAACGCCCGAGATGTGAGACACAGAGAGAGACAGAGATAATGCACACAGAGACACGAGGTCCAGAAACAGTTGGAACCAAGAAAAGGAAATGGAAACAGAGACTTTGACTCCAGGGAGACAGAGACACTGACCGAAGCAGGGGAAAGGAGGGCTGGAAACGGTCACAAATAGTGACGGCAGAGACACGCTGAGATACAAACGGCAGAGACATTAAAACAGAGGCACACAGAGATAGGGAGAAGGAGACCCACAGCGACAGAGACATCAGAACCAGAGACAACGTCAAAGATACCAGATACAGAGACAAGCACACAGGACTAGAGACACGAGACCTAAAGAGGGACAGAGACACTGGCACACACACAGACAGACACTTAGAGAGAAAGAGCCCCGAGCCAGAAAGCTTGTCCGCCTTGGAAGGACTCTTCCCCGGAATCCCTGCAGCTGGGGCCCTGACCGTACTGGGAAGCTGAGTGAGCACGGGCTCCGCCCGCCCCGTCCCGGTATCCAACCCCGCCCGACCCCCAGTCCCTAGCCTGCCTCCTCCTCCACCTCCTTTTTCTCTCCGTACCCCACTGGGGTTCCTGGGCCCTCAATCCCGTGGGGTCACAGACGCTGGGACCCACCTGCCCAGACGAACACCGGCCGGCTATAAGCCGCACCCCGTCCGGCAGCTGATAATCGGCACTACGGCTCAGCTCCGGGGAGAGTCGGCTCCGCGGTGCTGACAGCCCCTGGGGGCGGGGGCGCAGGGCTCTCCTGGGCGGCTTCCATCTGGGGAGCTCTTCTCCGCCCCCCGGCCCCGGCCTCCGCTTCCTCCTTAGAGGGGGGAGGGGGAAAAAGCCCTACAGAACACACACGCCTCTACATATAAGCCGCCACATCACTGCCCACAGCGACCCCCATTTTCAGAAGAGCTTGCACTGACTGGGGACCGTGATTCTTCGCGGCAGGGGAGCCCCCAGATTTCTCTTGCAAATGGAGACTCTTGGCATGTCTCATACAACTATAAATACGGTATTCCTTCTCTAGGTAGACTCGGAAAGGATGGGCTGGGGTACCAGATTCTCGGACCTAACTCGCACCCTCTGCTTAGTACCCAAGAACTGTGCTATCTTGGGTAAATCACTTAATCAGGTTGGACCCACGGTTTTCTTTTCTGAAGGAAAAAAAATGATCGGCAGACAACAGGATCTCTAAGGTCCCTTGCAATTCCAAGTTCCTATGTTCTAAGCTCTACCATTCTATGTTCTAAGGCGCTTTAGTTTCCATGGTCTCTCATTTAAGGTCCTTTACCACATTAACGTTCTTTTCAGTTCAGATGCCCTCTGGTTCTAACATTATACATATTTAAGGGCCTTTTCAGTCTTAATGCTCTAGGTTCTAAGATTTCTTCCAGTCCTCAGACCTAAGAACCCTTCTCTGAGCTCAATTCCCCAGCTCTGGGGTCTGCATGTCCCTCCTCCCTTCCCTTCTGTGACAGGGGAAATTGGGGCTACTCAGAGATTCCATGCTCAAGCATCAGAGGGCCTGAAAGCTAAACTACCCAGCCTTCCCTGAGGCTGCTTTACCTTTCGGGAAAAGAAGGGAGTAAAATAAAATCCTTATCAGTGTGTGCCCACCCTTACGGGGCACAAATCAGCAGTCTCTGGACTGTGTTTGCAAGCCTGACAAAGTAAAAAGGCACCGCTGGAGTCTTGCTTTTGTTTGATTTGGACGTTTTTGTTCTTCCCTCTTCTTGGACGTTTACTCATTTTGGGGAGTGGGGAAAGGGCTGAGACCAATGGGTGTGAAGATGTGGGAGGAGATACCCTTACTCCAAACCCTTCCTGTCACAGAGGAGCTAAGACTCCAGAACCGGGAGAAACGTTCCCAGCCAGGAATGGAGCCCACGCTCTATTTCCAGGTAGCTTAACTCGGGAAAGAGTAACCCCAGAACTCAGAAAAGCCTTGACCTGAACCCTTTGAAGAATTGATCGTTTGGGCATTTGATGAGAACGGATGAGGCAGAGAGAAAAGAGGCGGAGAGCCCAGATTAGGACTGGGCTAGTTCTGTTACAGCAATAACAACAAACATATAGTATCCCTTTATATACCCCTACTAGCTTAGTGATCACGGGCAGTTCACTTTTAATATCTCTATGCCTCAGTTTCCTCGTCTGTAAAAGGTGGGCAGGGGTGGACTAGATGTCCTCTAAAAGTCCTTCCCAACTCTTAATAGTTTACCCAGGTCACTTCCCCTCTCTCTCGGGTCCAGTTGCTTCATCTGTATAATGGGTATAAAAATCTCTGCCCTATTTCACAAGGCTGCTAAAAGGAAAGAGCTTTGCCAATCTTAAAAAAAAAAAAAAAGATTGAAATGTGAATAGTATTCAACTAAGAATGGTGGACAGAAGACTGGTCTGAGCTTCAGGAAGACCTGAGGATCAAGCCCTCGTTCTTTCTTATTCTGGTTGAGCGGCAAAACGCAATCTCTTAGTGGCTCCAAGCACCGTTCTAAATTACAGACTGGTTGCTGATTTGCTGATGTGGCCCTAGTACCCCACACTGAGAATTTCTTACCCAGGCGGAATCGCGGGGCCAGAACTTAGGTGGGTGCGTAAACACATAGTCACAGACACAAACCGTACAGATATACACATACGTATGCAGGTGGCCTAGGTAGCGCCGTGATTTTCTATCTTTTCAACAAATACGTATTAAGATCCTTTTGTATGCGAGGTGCTGTGCTCAGAGCTCAGGGAGATAGCAAATGTAGCTAAAGAATGATTTCATTTGACCTTCAAAATAACCCGGGGTAATGGCAGCGCTCTAAAAAAAATTTTTTTAAACAAGCAACAAAAAAAAAAAAAAAAAGAGTGCGTTATCAGAGAAGAAAACTGAAGCCCGTGGAAGAGAAAGAGGCCCTTCCCAAGAGTAATAAAGAGTTAACGAAGGCGTCGGGATTCGAATTCAGGGTCTCCTTACACCTAACGTCTCTGACTCTTTTTAGTACTGCCAGTCGGCTGCTGAACGCGTCCACCTGGGCAGACGTCCTTCTCAGGAGGCCCGGGGAAGAATATCCACTCCTTTCCTTAGCCTGGAAGAAAGAGGTTCTGCGAGCGGGTTGGGGTGAGGGTGGGGGGTGGGAAGACATGAAAGCAAGGCCTGAGCTCTCTTTGAGACCTCTTGCCGGCCCGGGTTCGGGATCCCTCCCCTCAAGTCCCAGAGGGAAGACTCTGTGGGAGTGGAAGCCTTTTGCCGCACAGACGTGGGAGTACACAGCAACCCGACGCAGCAACGTCCCGGACCAAGAATGGCTCTGTTCTCTGCGGCCCGAAGTTCCTTCCTCCCTTCTTCCCATGATACCTGAGATGTGAGCCATACTGTTTATTTATTTATTTTTTTAAGTTCCTGTTTGTATAGTACCGCCAGCCTTACTGAGACCCCCAGGGAAGTTGAGACAGGAGTTAACCCTATTTAACAGATAAAGCGACTGAGGCAGGGAGAAGGCTATAGATGAAGAATTTGAAGTGATTTTAGCTCATGTGGACGAGAGCCACTCGGAGGGGAAGAAGCAATGGCTCAGATCGCAGGGGGCCAGAGTCAAGGCCCAGATCTGTGATTCTGGACAAATTCCTCAACCTCTTTGGGACTCGATTTCCTTCTACACTGAATAATAACAATATAAAAATAATTCGCATATATATAGCGCTTTAAGATGTGCAAAACGCTTTACATGTTATCTAATTTGATTCTCCCAACTGTCTTTGACGGAGGCAGCTCACATTAACCCCGTTTGACAGGAAGAAACTGAGGTGGAAAGAAGTGACAGGACTTGATCAGTCCCACTCTCCGAAGCTACTACATACACTATTTCCAGCGTCCCACAAGTCCCGAGCGTGGAGTTAGGACATCTCGCTCCGAAAATGTGGCCAGTGTTAGGGGCCCTGAGGCAGGTACAAATCCAGGTGGCTAGATTTCTAGACTCCCATTTCTTTATAAGGACCAATTCGTAGTCTCTCGGATCAACAAACGTTGCTTGCCAGCTCAGGCGGGGCGGCCACGGAGACCGGAGAGCAAGCGCCAGGTTTGAAAAACGCGATCTTTAAGCCTATAAGCAGCCACTGTGGGTAAGACCCTGTCAAGAGGCACGGCAGATTCACGGACTGCTGCACAGCCTCCTGAACAGTGCGGGTCATCTCCCGGCCGTGCTACTTTCCCGCTCTTCGCTCTAGCCGGGGCTGGGATGGCGTGGAATGATTGTGGGAGAGCAGGAGGTGTTCAGTCCCTCGACAGCAATACAGTCGTCTGGATTGGCACATCCTGCCAACGTCGCCCCTAAGGAATCTTTGGCCCTCTTTATGAATCCCACTCCCAACATGCAATCGTTCTCTGGCATATGAGGTCAAAGGAGAACCAGGAACACCTTGAGCCAGGAAAGTCTCGGTGACCCTCTGAAACTCATTCACTCTCTCTCTCTCTCTCTCTCTCCCCTCCCTCCTTTCTTCCTTCCCTCCCTCCCTCTGTTTCTCTCCTTCCCTCTTTCTCCCCCCACCT
>NW_025352066.1:0-3145 GCF_016433145.1 Gracilinanus agilis
ATATATATATCCAGTGTCCTTCACCATTATTTGCACTTGTAAGGCTTCCCCCAGAGACCCCTGTCTTCACCTCAGAGTCTGTTGGGGCTGTGAGAAAGCCCTCTCCTCTCTGACAGGTAGATTTCCTTCCTTGATTTCCATTTCCTTTCTTCTCATTCTCTTCTTTACTCTCTACAGTCTGACTTCTGACCTCCATATTCAACTGAAACTGCTCTCCCCAAAGTTGCTGGTGATTTCTCAGTCGCCAGATCGAGTGGCCTTTTCTCAGTCCACACCTCACCTGGCTCTCTTCCTATTCATCCAGCTGCTCCTTTTCAGTCTCCTCTGATGGATCTTCCTTGAGGTCGAAGCCATTGACTGAGTACAGAGCTCCATCCTGGGCCGGCTTCTCCCTACTATTTTCTTCCATGATCTCATTGGCTCCCCTGGATTCAATCCAGTCATCTCTAGGCTGATTCTCAGCTCTACTTATCCAGCCTTGACCTCTCTGCTGCTCTCCAGTCTTTCGTCTCCAACTGCCTATTATACATCTGGAACTGGATGTTCTTTAGACATCTTAAATTCAATGTGTCCAAAACAGAACTCGTCATCTTCATCCCTAAACTCTCCCCCAGACCCGCTACATTTCCTGTTCTGTAGAAGGCAACATCCTCCTCCCAGTCTCCCAGGCTCCCATTCTAGGAATCATCCTGGATTCCTCCTCACTCTCTCTCCCCCTCCAAGCTACTGCCTAGGCCAGCATCTCTCCAAGAACATCCTTCTCTCCTTGCAGTAGCCCACTGGTGGGTCTCCCTGCCTCAAGTCTCTCCCTACTCCAACCCATCCTTTATTCAGCCACCGAAGGGATTTTTCTTAGGCAAGAAAAATCTTTCCTCCTTTTGTCCTCTTAGAGGTTTCCAGTCATCTCCAAGAACAAATACTAAATGCTTTGCTTGGCTTTCAAGGCCCTTCACCTTCTAGACCCTTCTGACCTTTCCAGTCTTCTTATGCCTTCCTCCCTGATTCGTAACCTGCTTCAGTCCATCGACACTGACTTCCTAACTGTTCCATGAATGACATTAATGCACATATTAAAACTTATCAAACTGCTTTTCTTCTTAGGGAGGGGGAAGGATAGGGAACGAAGAGAGAAGGAGGAAGGGAGAGAGTTTGACTCAAAAAATTTTAAAGGATATTAAAAATTATTAAAAATTATTTTTATATGTAATTGGGGAAAAAATAAAATATAAAATAAATTTAAGCCTCTGTGGCACAATTCCAGTAACAGAAAGTTTGAAGCTTACTTCATCCTGCTTCTACTTTGGGCAACTACTTCATACTATAGATAGACAGAACTGGTCCTGGAGTCAGGAAGACTTGAGTTCAAATCCAGGCTCAGATACTTCCTAGCTATGTGGCCCTGGGCAAGTCACTGAACCTGTTTGCCCCAATTTCCTTACTTGTAAAACAGGGATAATAATACCTACCTCTATGGTTTGTGTGAATAAAATGAAATAATTGTAAAGTACTTATCATAAATGGCATCATCATCATTATTTTGATTTCTTCTGCTTAATCTCTGTATTTTGAAACTGTATTTTGTTCCATAGAGCTAGATGATGTCTACATGAGGATTTAGTAGGGGAACATTTTTTTTGAACCCTTAACTTCCCATTTAGAATCAATACTGTGTATTGGTTCTAAGGCAGAAAAACAGTAAGGGCTTGGCAATGGGGATTAAGTGACTTTCCCGGGGTCACACAGCCAGGAAGTTTCTGAGGCTAAATTTATATCCAGGACCTCCCATCTCTAGGTCTTAGTTTTCAATCCACTGAGCCACCTTAGCAGACTCCTAGGGTAGCATCTATTAAAAATGTCCTCATTGTTATATCTGGCTCATCGTAGACAACAGTTCAGTCTGTAATAATGCTCTAGTTCCAATATAGTGTATTGGTTGAGCTCTTAAGAATGTTTTTGAGTTCTACATTTATAATATGGGAATTTGTCTTCTCTCACCTTATGGGGCTAGCTTTTGATAAATAACACTACACACTGGGCTATGTCTTGCTGAGAACTGAGTGGCAACTAATTTTTTTCCTCCTGTAGTCCAAAATTATGATCATTATCCTCATCGATTAGTGATGGGAATTTTAACTTTGATTTATTTTTATTTGTCCTTTAGTTTTTAAGTCTATCTTATTTTAAGTCTATCTTGATTTTTCTTTAGTTTTTAAGCCTATCTTAACTTGTTCTTTATTTTTTAAGTCTATCTTGACTTGTTCTTTAGTTTTTAAGTCTATCTTGACTTGTTCTTTAGTTTTTAAGTCTATCTTGACTTGTTCTTTAGTTTTTAAGTCTATCTTAACTTGTTCTTTAATTTTTAAATCTATCTTGATTTTTCTTTAGTTTTTAAGTCTATCTCGGTCTCCTAGAACAGAGAGAGGAAGAAAGTGTAACTAGCACCCAAAGCCGACTTCCTGGAGGGGGTAGGGCCTGGGCAATTTTCAGAAAGAGATAAACGGTTTTACATTCAGAAAGTAGAATTCTATTTCAAGCATACAGTAGACACTTGGGAGGGGTGGGGGGATGGTGATTTACACCGAGACAAGAGAGAAAGGGAAGAGAAACTCAACCCAATGACAACCCACCAGTGTGTCTGTCACCCCTTCTGCCAAAATGGATGCTTCATCTCAAAAGAATAATGGCCACACACACAGATAATGAGACGCAGACAACTAGTCCTGTTTTGCCAAGAATTGCTTTTGTTGGCTCAGTGCCCCATTTTTCTTGGCCTTCCTTGGCCCCCGATTCCAGCTGCTGATAGATTTTTGAACTTTACATCAGGATGAGGGAGCATCCTACCGGGAAAGAGTCCTGGGGCTCCAGCCTCACTCAGAACCAATCTCTAAAGGACCAACCTCTGCTGGACCCCAGCCAGGCTATATTCAACACAATTTACTGACAACACATGGAGGCAGATCTAGTCGCTCACCAGGATTTTTTTTTTTAAGTACCCATAAGTCTGTCTGAAAACATATCCTGTTAAAGGCATTTAACTCATAACAGAGAGATTTGGCCACTGTCAAAAGCTGTATTGTCTAAGAATAAAAATTATCTGAATATCAGAAACCACACACACACACACACACACACACACACACACACA
>NW_025352067.1:0-4642 GCF_016433145.1 Gracilinanus agilis
CTCTCTCTCTCTCTCTCTCTCTCTCTCCTCCCTCTTCTGCTTCTCTCCTCACTTTTAAACTCTCAACTCTCCAGAGAAAATTAGGGTCAAAGGAGGTAAATAGAAAAGACCCATCTACTGAAAGAACATTCACTAAATAAAGGGGTGGGGTAGGTGATTGGTATTTCAGAACTATCAGCTGAAAACCCTGAAAATGACAAATAATGAAATATGGAGAAAACAGGTCCTTCTAGGAAAGGAAGGATTGAGTGTGCATCAATTTCTTTTTCCTCCCTCCCCCACCCCCCACCCCCCCAGTGAAAAGAAGATCACTAGAGGAAGGCCTGAGGGACTGGACATATTGAAAGGAAAAATAGAAATATTACTACTAATATTTTAAAAAACCCAACCCTGAAAGGATGAACTTTGCAATTATCATGGATAACAAGAACAAATGAAAAAGCACTCATTGAGTAACCGATATCAATTATGAAAACAGGCTTTTGAGTCTGGAATAAATGATAGGGGAATTGGCCTGAGAGAGAGTGGGAACAGACATGTTATTATTTACGCCAGATTAAGAAAAGTATCCAATTTGCTGGCCATCTCCTTCCCCTTGGGAACTGGCATCAATTTTATTATTGTTCCTCCGATTTTAATATTCTCTAAATGAATTACTATTGAACTAGGTAGTTAGTCAATAGTTTAATGCAATTAATTATCTTTAAATCGGCCTGTTATCTTTTTTTCTGGAGAATAAACTCTAACTCCGGGAAAGCATTTGTTTACTGTAAATAAAAATGAAAGGCATTTTCAAAGGGTTCAGTTCATTCAGGACACAGATTTGGAAGGAGGGAGAAGATATTGACTCTTTAGTATCTAGTGTTCTTGGCACTCTTCTGTAAATTGTAGGACATAACTAGAACTGAAGCACTGCATTTCTTCAAACAATGCCTCCTGTATTCCATTTGTAATGGAATTGGAGGGAGAAAATGTAATTGTGTGTTAAACATGAGGCAGCCATACATGAAGATAAGCAGGTCTGAGTGACTGGATATGGAAATCCAGGGGCAGAAACTAGAAACCTGGGGTCTATTTTTGAGTTAAATGGTTCATAAAAATAGAAGACTCACAATTCAGTTATTTATTTATTTACTTGACTATCTATCTGGGTCTTTTCCCTGCTTCACTTCCCACAGGGTAGAAGTAGGAGGAGAGGAAGGGAAGAACCTATGGTGGGTGGGAGTGGCTCGAGGTAGGAGTGTCGACATATAAATGGCAGGTTCACTTTATCTTCAGTTTCTTCTTGCCAAAAGACACACAGAAGCGTGTTCAAACTGCAGCATAACAGCATAAAAAGAAGACCCTGATCTCTGGAGGGGAGGGGAGAAAAAATCTGAATTTTCAAAGTGGTCATCTATCTTCCTATACCTTTCTTTTAAAGGGGGGAGGGGAGAATTCTTAAAGCCACCCCCCCTTTCTTATGTCTAGCTACTTATTTAAACATCCAGCTATGGTGGACTAATTTAGTATTTATTATAATAGCAGAGATCATAATGAGGTCATCTGGGGATACCTGCAGCTCTGGAGTTGTTTTTTAGATGGCAAAGGTGTCCATGAAGGTGTTTGTATATGTTTGAGGGTGTGGTGAGTAACTTACTTTTAAGTTATATCTTGCCCCAAGGAGAGTCTCAAAGTACTGAATACATACCATGAGTTAGATTTGACTTTAAAGTTAATTTTACCTCTAGAGTCCCTGGAACATAGGAGAGAATGGGATGGGAAAAATTCAAAATTATCTTCCCCTTATGATTTAAAATTGATTACTCCATCACCTTTTGCCAAATAGGAAAAGAAAAGAGGATAGAGAAAGAGAGAAGAAAAGGCGAGGAGAGCAGAGGAGGGAAAAGAAGGGGAAGGAAAGGGAAGGGATGGGAAGGGAAAGAGAGGAAGGGAGGGGGAAAGTGAGTAGGGGAGGGGGAGGAGAGCTGGGGAGAGGAGTAAGGGCACCATGTCTCTTCTTTTTTATACTTTGAAGTTTTTTAAGGGGACAAAAAATTCTAATAATTTTTCCACCATAGTACATAGAACATCTTTGACATTTCCCAGAAACTCGGAGGCAGAACTTTCATGGGAAGTTGTGCAAGATTGAGTCCGACATTGCCGTCTTCTTAAAGGAAGGAAGACCAATTATTTATTGTTTTGTTTTCAGGCAGGTCAAAGCAGAGATCTTCCCATGATCAGGCAATCTAATAGAGATGATTAAGTGGGAGAGACATCTAAAAAATAGCAAAAGAGAATAGAAAGCATATAATGTACATTGCCCTGTTAGTAGCCACTCGCCTGAGATAAAGTAGTGCTTTGAGCCAGGCAAGTAATAAAGGACTGTTGTGATAAAGAATGCTAAATTTATACAACAAGGAAAGAAGGCTAATATAAATTGCAGATTTGCAAGTTTGGGAACTTAATTATAAATATTCCAATTTACTTTTATGTACATTTATTCCTTCTGTGTGTATCCTGAGGACATAGATACACATACATACATATATACATGCATACATACACATAGATGAGTATGAAATAGATATGACTACAGCTGTGTATCTGCTGTTATGATTTCCGGCATCAGAGGAAATTCCTGTGAATATTCCTCATCCTTTCACGGTGCCACTTATCAGGCCCCCGAAAGAAAGGGATGGAGTCTCTCACCATTCAGCGAAAATTGAATTCCACCGAAATAGCTCCGAGGACAAGACCTGGTATTTCATAGTGTTTTAAAAGTAATATTCAGTTTGCCGGTGCCGTGAAATAGGGCACCACTGACGCTAGAGAAATAGAAAGAGTAATTTCTCAGTGGAGAAGTTGCGTGTTTCCAATTCAGGTCTGGGATAGCTTGCGCAGTGTGACCAGGGAGGGCCCCCTCACCCAGGGATGGATTTGTCCTCTCTAGGCTACTTCGAGGGTTGGGGAGCTGTAGAGGAGGGAGCCGGGCCAGTGATGAGCTGAGGCCCAGTCCTTTGGTGGGTGAGGAGCCCCCCCAGCAATTCCCTCTCACCCTTCACATCTGGAATTGGCATTAGGGGCGCTCCCTGCTCAGGAAGTTCTCACACTTCACGATTCATTAAACGCGGGTCTCAGATTCCTTGGGAAAGAGGGAGGAGGAGGGGGTGGGCAGGGAGAGGTTGAATTTAGGGGAGAGACAAACACACCCAGCTCCTCACTCTGCCATGATTTGCAACTGTGGTGGAAAAGGGAAGTGGTAATATTTTGCAGTTTGTGGTATGGGGAAGGGGCTCGAGGAGAGAAGAGGGGAAAAGGGGAGAAGAGAATTTGTGTTGGTCATCAAATCTCCCACTAGAGGCTTCCCTCCTTTTCAGTTTCTAAGTCCAGTCTTCAGGACCACTCTCCCCGACCCAGTTCAGTCACTCCCCCATCCTACATTCGGTCAGTACTGAAATCATGTTGAAAAACCCCACTCACTCACTCACTCACACACATTCCCAAAGGGAGAGGAGGCCAACCTGGACTTCAAGGAGAAACTAGGACATGAGCCTTGAAACTAGAAAAAGAGTCTGGCCTCCTAAAGGCCTCCTGGCCTAGGAGGGGTGAGGGGAGGAGATAGAGAAGAGAAGATATATATTGTATGCTCTAGAGAAAACTGTGTTGGGGGGTGGGAGTGGGAGTGGAAGAATGGAAAAAGGAGGCATGATCAGAAACCTCTCATCAGAGTTTCAGAAGCTGATTTTTGCCCTGGAAAAGGGCATGGGGGGAATTGGTGAGATATCCAAGCCTTGAAAGATTCTAAGGGAAATTGGGGTTCAAAAGGTGGGATGTGGGGAGCTGAGGTTCACATTTCCCAAGACCCTCCATCCTTGGGGAGGGGTCAGAAGGACACCTCTAATCTAAGAGTGGCCTTTCTTTGGGGAAGAGAGTGGGGGGGGGGGTAGGGGGACTGGAGGAGAGAGAAAGCAGCTAGATCTTGAAGCTCCATCCTTTTCAATGATCGTATTTTATGGTTACAGAAATTGTCTTAATGTCTGAAGGGGATAGTAGTTGGGAGCTTAAAATTACAATTGCTTCTACTTAAATTTATTTGATGGCCGCAGCGTTCATGTTATATATCCGTATGCGGGTTTTCAATATCTTAAATGTTTAAAAAGGGTTTATTCTGTACTTACACTGAGTGAAATTAAAAAGAAACAGTAAAATGTTTGAAAATGAAGTGCATTATGTTTAATAAATTTAAAATGAACAAAGACTGCTATATTGCCAGCAATATCATTCCCTGCCCAGGGGCATTAATAAAGACTGGAGGTTTGGAAAAACAATATTTTCTATTAAAATTCTATGCTGTGTTTCAATATTAAAAGGATATGTGATGAATTTTCAGTGTTACCCAGACGGGGTCAGAGATTAATTTCATTTCTTTCTGGTCAGCATTCTGTCGATAATTAATCAAAAGCAGAGTTTCTTAATGAAACACTTTTCATAAGGTGATAATTAGCAGGAAAGAGGCGGCCCGCAGACAGTCCCCGCTAGCTGTCTAATAACCGGAATGGAATCAGGGTTGGGTCCTGGGAGTTAGGCAAGGGGGGTGGGGGAGGGTGTGGACCGAAGAGAGGAGCTGTTTGATGGAAAGAGAATGGGGATAGGGGAAGCG
>NW_025352068.1:0-4056 GCF_016433145.1 Gracilinanus agilis
CTAATATTTCAGCAATTTATAATACACATATAGAAATTTTTATTATGATTTATAGTGTATTTATTATTTATTATGAGAGTACAAAAGACAATTTTGTGTAATTCACAAATGAAATGAGTACAACTAGAAATTACCTGTCCCTTTCCCTCCTACTAATGTGCTGCTGAACTAAGCAAGATGAAATCACAAAACCATGCTGACTGGAAAAACTACAAATTCAGTTTATTTACTCTCAACTGAATCCTCCCTGCAGCAGGACAATTCTTCTATTGCTCTCTAATGGAATGTCTCTCTCTCTCTCATTCACCTCAGTGTCCCAAATCTCTTTTCTCTTTGAGCATCCCATGGCACCATTATTGCCATAAGTCTCTTTTCCCTTTCTCAGCTAAATGCCTTGAAATAATTGTCTCCACTCAATATATCTACTTCCTCTCCTCTCACTCTCTTTTGATCCTTTAAGAGTCTGCCCTCCAATACCTTCAACTGAAACTGCTTTCTCCAAAGTTATCAGTGGTTTTTTTAATTGCCAAATATAAAGGCATTTTTATCAGTTCTCATCTTTTTTTACGTCTTTGCATCTTTTACATCTTGACAATGTAGATCACCTCCTGGATGCTCTCTCTTCCTTGGTTTCTCATGATAACTTTCTCTTAGTTCTCCTACCTATCTGATGCTTTTTCTTAATATCCATTGCAATTTCTTCATCCTGAGTCACACTATTGTGAAGGACATTTTCAAAACTCAGTTCTGGACCCACTTTGCTTTTCACACTATACTCTCTCATTTGGTGATCTAGTTATCTACCATGAGTTGAATTAGCATCTATATCCAGATGATGTCCAGTTCTATATCTAACACTAATATCTCTCAGAAGTTCCTGTCCCACATCATCAAGTTCCTATTGGACATTTCAAACCAACTTTAAAATATGCAAAAACAGAACTCAATATCTTTCCCAAAAATCCATACTAATTCCAATCCTTCCTATCTCTGTTCAGGATAGCACCATCCTTCTAATTATCCCATTTCATAAACTAAGTATCATTCTTGAGTCCTTGTGTTCACTCACCTTAAATATACAATCATTTGCCAAATATTGTCATTTCTTCCTCTAAAACATCCCATATACATCCTCTTCCCTTCACTCACTTAGCCACTTTTTCAGTTAAAGTTTTTATCACCAGTTGTTGTGATCTTCTAACTAGCCCCCCACATCTTTTTTTTTTAAAAACCCTTAACTTCTGTGTATTGGCTCCTTGGTGGAAGAAGAGTGGTAAGGATGGGCAATGGGGGTCAAGTGACTTGCCCAGAATCACACAGCTGGGAAGTGTCTGAGGCCGAATTTGAACCTAGGACCTCCTGTCTCTAGGCCTGATTCTCAATCCTAGAGCTCTGGCTACCTAGGTGAGGGGAGGATTGTAGAATCCTTTTTAGGTCCTGAGATCATTAGGGCTGGAAGGGATCTTAGAAGACAAATCCAATTAGCTCATTTTACAGATGAGGAAACAAGACTTGCCGGCAGCCCCAGAGCAAGCATCCAAGTCAAGATTTAACAGGTCTTGGTCTGCTTCCACAAGCACGCGATACACTGCGCCACCTAGTGGTTGAAAGCAGCAGCATCATAGAACCAGGGCTGCTAAGAACTAGAAGAGACAATTAGATGATGCTGACTTTTTAAGTAAGGAAAGTCAGTCCCATGGAATTAAACTGACTTGGCCTGCACAAAGCAATTGCACCCCAAAATAACTGGTTTGTACTCTTGTGGAACCATGTAGTATTCTGTCTTTTTTCTTTTTCTCTGGGTAGAATAGTTTATATATATTATGGGCTGACTGCTCCCAAATTAACAGACTGTTCTAAATAAGAACTTCATCTGGGTACAGCCAGGTGGCTCAGTGGATTGAGAGCCAGACCTGGAGACAGGAGGTTCTATGTTCAAATTTGACCTCAGACACTTCCTAACTGTGTGACCCTGGGCAAGTCACTTAACCCCCATTGCCTTGCTCTTACCACTCTTCTGCCTTAGAATCAATACACATTATTAATTCTAAGATGGAAGGGAAGGGTTTTGAGGAAAGAAAGAGATCTTCACCTAGCTAGTGCCACATCCTTAGAAATCACAAATATATAAGCATATGCATTTCTGTATATACTGAGAATCAATGCCACAAAAATATTACATAAAAATGTACATTAAATAAGAAGAAAAGCAGAATGGCATAATAGAGAGTCAGCCATGGAAACAGGAAGACATGAGTTCGAGTCTCACCTCTTATATATACTATGTGATTCTGGACAAGCCACTTAACTTTGCAATGCTCTAAGCTAGTGATATCAAACTTGAATATAAATAACGATACTTAAGAATTCCGGTTAACCACTTATATTACTTAGGAAACTGTCTATTAATGTTAACTTAATTTTATTTTACTTTTATTTATTTTGTTAAATATTTCTAGGTTAAATTCATCTGATTTGTGTATCACTCAGGAGTACTGAATCACAATGCTGTAACCAATGTGTTTAACACTTCTATCTTGTCATATAGTTATTTCAGTTGTGTCAGACTCTTTCTGATCCCATTTGAGGTTTTCCTGGCAAAGACACTGGAGTGGTTTGCCATTTCCTTCTCCAGCTCATTTTATAGATGAGGAAACTGAGACCAACATAGTTACATGACTTACCCCGGGTCACACAACTAGTAAGTATCTGAGGCTGGATTTGAACTCAACATGAGCCTTCCTGATTGGAAGCCTGGCACTCTGTCCACTGGGCTACCTAGCTGCCCTACACCTCTATCTAGGCGACTCTAAAGTCATACACATCAGAGAAGATACTGACCTGAAATGGTAAACACTTCACCACTTGTTCACTTGAAGAGTAAAATAACGGATTGTATAAATGGAGATTTTGAACCTTGGACTTCATCCCCCAGAAGTCCCTTAGGATTTCCCAAAATTCCCTTTAATCTCACCTGTGCCTTCATGCTTGGGTGGTCATGTTATTGTTTTGTAAGTTCTGTAGCTCCTCTCTCTCTCTCTTTTGCTCTTGCAAGTGGGCTTGTTGGTACCTTTTTAGTTAGTTTTTTTGTTAGTTTATTATTAATAAAAATTTATAATATATAATACTTAGTTCTTGTATATTAATTTTAATCTTTACAAGATCTAATTTTTTCCCTATTATTGTAAAAGGTTTTAAAATTTTTTCCACTCAAATGAAAACTTTTTTATCATCATTCTTTCTCACTTTCTTTGGCAGGAAGATGATATGGCATAATGCTTGACTTGGAGCCAGGATGACCTGGGTCTAAAGTTTGCCTATAACACTTAGAGGATACAAGTAATCATTTTTTGAGCCTTAGCTTCCTCACCTGTAAAATGGGGATAATACCTGCAATGATTCTCTCAGAGGGTTTTTACAAGGCTCAAAGGAAATAATGTATGTAAAGCATTTTTCACATAATAAAATACTACATATGTCATCTATTGTTATTCTCTAAGAGGATAAAAGCTACACTTAAGTTTCAAAGAAATCACATTAGGGAAAGAAAAAACCTATCTTTAATCCAATTCATTGAGATGCCAGTCTCTGCCAGACATTGCTCCCTGCTGGCCTCAAGAAGCTGCTGCCTGATCAGCATTAATTACTATTTTTTTTTCCAAAGTTGATGCTGAGTGCTATACACAATGGCTCTACTGTGATTATGGAGCTCATGTATGTTTTCAGTTTTCTGGCTTCCCCTGGAGTCCCCAGCTGTTAATGCTATTTCTCCCTTATAAGAAGAATATGCTTTTCTTTCTTTGTGTTTGGTTAATAATATTTTATTTTTCCCTAATTACATATTAAACAACATTTTACTGTTTTTTTTTTAATTTGGAGTTCCAAATTTTCTTCCTCATTCCCTCCAAACCCTCTCTCCTTCCTGAGATGGTAAGAAATCTCATATAGATTTTATATATGCAATTATGTGAAACATTTTCCCATATTGGTCATTTTGTGGAAGAGATCCCAAATGAAAAAGAAGGAGGAGAAGAAGAAAGAAGAGGAAAAGGCGAG
>NW_025352069.1:0-5823 GCF_016433145.1 Gracilinanus agilis
AAACATAATATATTATAAAAATAATAATAAACATTAAATAAACAAATGATTAATAATTAATAATTTTTTTAAATTAAAATTTTAAAAAAAGGGGGGGAAGAGAAGACATCGGAGGCAAAGTGGAAAGAGGTCAGGAGAGAGGCAGCCTATCATAGAAATAAAAACCCTCGAAGAAGAACTAGACAAAAGACTTGGGTTGTTGCCCCTGTTCCACCACTAACTTGCTATTTGACCTGGAAGAGATATTCTCATTATAACACTTTTTTCCCCATGTGTAGAATGAAAGTCATAGCCTAGAAAGCTCTGAATTCTCTTTGAACTTTGTATTCCCCCCACCTAGTGCTGAGATGCCCTGTAGTTACCACTACACAAACGCTCAATGACTACTTTTAGCTCTGATAGTCTACTATGCTATAGCTGGAGCTGGTGAGGAGAGGGAGAAACCAATACCTGCCAGTCTGGAGACACCTGCTGGCCAGCAGGTGCTTGGCCTGGCTCTGGGTCCCACAGTAAAGGGAGGACTCAGGACGGAGGGCAGTGATGAGCAATTCTACTCCAAGAGGGAACAAGGGTGGTCTGGAGCTGTGGGGGATGCTCAAAGCCTGCGGGAAACAGCAGATGGTAGAAAAGGGGCCATAGAATGGGGCTGCATTCCTGTCTTATTCCTGAAGATGTCACCCCCTGCCAACCTTTGGAGCCAGAGGCCTCCCTGTTCCTTCTAAAGCCCTGCCTCCCTCCAGCACCCAAACTCCAGACCATCTGATCAGAGCAGATGGAGAGAGACTGTCCAGGTTATGTGGAGCAAAGAGAAAGCCCAGCTCCACAGCAGCAGCCTGGACCCACAAGCCCAGGTGCTCACCTCCACCAGGAGCTTCAAGCTGTCCAGCTCAGCTGTGGTGTGGCCAAGCTGCCGATATAGTCGGGCAGCCTCTAGGAGAGGGGGCCCTGGGGCTAGGCCTGCCTTCAAGGCTTCCAGAAGATGCAGGAGTGCCCTCTGCGGATGGCCCTAGGACAGAGAAAGATGAAAATGGGGAAAAAGACATGAAAACAGGATTCCAGATTCCTTTCTGAATCCCCTCTCCCAGGAATCCTAGCCCACACAGAAAGCCTCCCAACCTTGTGGTCCCCTCACAACTAAGCATATGAGTCCCTGTATAATCTCAGCAGAAAATAACCTCAGAGGCCACTAGTCCACCCACCCAAATCTGAACAAGGATCTTGACTACATCCCCAACATAGGATCATCCAGCTTTAGCTTGAACACTTCCAGGGATGGGGGCTCAGTACCTCCTGAAGCACCCCATCCACTTTTGGACCTCTATAATTGGAAGGATGCCTTTTCTTCCATTTAAGCCTAAATCTGCTTCTGCAGCTTTCACCCAGTATTTCTAGTTTTGCCTTCCAGGAGTTAAAGAATAACTATTTCCTCTTCTAAACGACAGTTCTTCAAATACATGAAGGCAGTCATCATGTCATGCATGAGGTCCTCTCTCCTCGGGCTACACATCCTCAGATCCTTCACCTCTGTTTAGATATCCTGAAATCAAAGCTCTCTCCCACCCTTGTTGCCCTCCTCTGGAGATCTTCCAGTCCTTCCTAAAATGTGTCCCTCAGAATTGCACAGGGTACCCCAAATGTGGTCTGAAGGTCTAGGAACAGGAAGGCAGCATTGCCTCCCAAGGCCTGGTCACCATTCATCTCTTACTGAGCTCTAACACTGGTGTCCACTCTAAGAGGTCATATCACACTGTTGAGTTGTACTGGGTCAATAATTCAATAAACATTTATTAAACACCCATTATGTGCAAGGCAATGTGCTGGGTGTTATGGACCGATAAAAATAAGTCCTTGCTCTTAATGGAATTTATATAATAATGGAATTTACTATATAAATGTAACATATTTTATATAAAATAATAGAATTTATTTTCTACTGGGTGGGATATGACTATATGTAGGTGTTTCAGTTAGAGTTCAGCTAGAGTGTTGGGACTGAAGCTAAGGTGAGTTCAAGTCCTGCCAAGTCACTTACTGTCTGTGTGAGTGTGGGCAAGTTATCTAACCTCTCTCTGCCTCAGTTTCTTCTTCAGTAAAATAGATAATACTAGCATCTACCTCACAGGGTTGTTGTGAAGATAATGTGTGAGAGTATTTTTTTAAACAAGTATTCATACATGTATAAAATGTATATGAAATAGGAGAGGGCACTGGTGCAGTGTTTAGAAGGAAGCTCACAAGAGTATACAACATGAAGGTGAAGAGGGAGTGCACTGCAGACAGAGGGGACCATCTCTGCCAAAGCAGAGACTGCAGTGTTGTGTATGAGAAAGAGCTAAGACAATTTACCTGCAAGGGAAAGAGTGTTAAGGGATACAACAAAGTAACTGGAAAGGCCCATTAAATAGCGTAGGTCCTTTGTTTTTTTAAACCCTTACCTTCTATCTTAGAATCAATACTGTGTACTGATCCAAGGCAGAAGAGCAGTAAGGGCTAGGCAATGGGGGTTAAGTGACTTGCCCAGGGTCACACAGCTAGGAAGTGCCTGAGGCCACATTTGAACCTAGGACCTCTTGTCTCCAGGCCTGGCTCTCAATCCACTGAGCCACCCAGCTGTCCCTCCAGGTCCTTTTCAAACCATTGTCCAGTCACAACTTCCCTATCTTGTACTCTTGGACATGTTTCTTTAGACCCCAGTGTCAAACCTCAACTCTGTAAGGATTATATTTCACTTTGCTAAATCTGGCTCTAGCCTATCTGGATTTTGTTGAATCTTGACTGTTTCACAGTGTGGTAGTTATCTATCCCTTCCAGTTCTGTTTCATCTGCAAATTTGATGTGTGCCACACCCACATCTTTATCCAGGTTATTATGACAAAAAAACCGTCAAAGAGTTTAGGACTGAGAACAAACCCTTGTGGGCCATTCCATATTTAAACCTTAAATCATTAATTATTCTTCTTGAGATCTGGTCATTCAACTGAACTGAATTCATCTGCCACCTAGGCTATATTGCTGTATCTTTTCCAAAAACAACAGATTTTTTTCAAAATCTAAGGATAGTGGGGCAACTAGGTGGCTCAGTGGATAAAGAGGCAGGTGTAGAGATAGGAGATCCTGTGTTCAAATCTAATCTCAGGCACTTCCTACTTGTGTGACCCAGGGAAAGTCATTTAACCACCCCACTGCCTAGTTCTTACCTCTCTTTTGCCTTGGAGCCAATACTAAGTATTGATTCTAAGATGGAAGGCAATAGTTTTAAAAAAAAAAAAAAGCTAAGTATATTTGCATAATTACTCAGTCTAATAGGAAATGGAATTAGTCTGATGTGACCAGTGCCATATGACACTGAGCCACTTTTCCCCAAAACTAAGGGCCTTTCCCAATTTCTCATTACCATTTTCCGAAGGCAGGCTCCCAGAGCTGTGTGGACTTGGACCAGCACAGGGCGGGGGCACAGGCTGAATGCTGCTTTCTGCAAGCTGCTTAAGGCTAATGACAAGTTCCCCATATGAAGCTCATGAAGACCTGTAACATATCAGGAGGGAGATCTTTTGAGAGGGGCTAGACTTTCGGATGGGAAGTGGAATGAATTTTGAGGTTTCAAGGGAGATTAGAAAGATATTCTCTGCCAAAAAAAAATTTGTTCTTCCAGGAAAGGGAAATGAAAAAACGGGGAGGTTATGAGCAGAAGAGTCATAGATTTTCCCCAATTCCACTGACCACATAGGTTAGGGGTATGTGCTAGGCAAGAGAAGAGAGACATGCTTTACAAGAGGAACTCTCTCAGGCTAAGAGAATAAGTAACCCATTTTCCCTCATATCTTAGGGTTGAGTATAAGGGGACAAACCTCTGCCCACCTTGGTGGAATGCAGCTGTGGTAAGAAGGACATCCTTCAGACTCTTGGCATCCTGTAGGGCCAGTGGAGCATCTGGCTCTTCAAAGGGGGGGTCCCACACATGTAGCAGTGACAACAGGTCTTCAGTAAATCCAGGGAGATTAGCACCACTTTCTTTACACTTGTTTAGTGAGAATCAGGGGTCAGATACTTCAAAAGGTCCAGAAGTCCAACCATCAGCTCCCCTAAGGAACCTCTACTACTGAGCCACAGTGGGAGCTCTCCTCTCAATGACCCAGTTTCACTCCAGCCAGAGCCCAAAGTTCTTACATCCCGGCCTCCTCCCCAAATATTAGCATCCCAGATTGGGTAAGGTTGATTCAAGAGGTCAACAAAGTGGGGAAGTGGTCAGAATGGAGAAGGGGAGAATTTATGGAGGGGAACAGGATTGGGGAAAAGAGCCCTGGATACATACTGCCCCTACTTCTCACCTGGCTACTCATCACAGTATGCAAGAGTATGATGAGGTCTCCAGGACGGTTATCTGTCAGCCATAAGGCCCCCTGTAGGCCCACCAAGTGGTGTAGAGGGGGTAGCATCTCAGAAGGTATGAAGGAGCTTTGAAAGATGGCCTCCCATAAGTCTCCTGACTTGGGTAGTGGCATGCCCTGGGCATTCAGCACTGTGGTACCATAGACATGGTTAGTGAAAGCATTTAGAGGGCAAAACAGTTTATATAATCCTTCTTCATGTTACTCCACCCCTTTCACAGAGAAATTGTGACTTTTGCTTCCTCACTGTTCTCTCCAACCTGCCCCACAGGAGGGTCTAGCCTCAAAGAGGAGCACAGAAACTGGTCTATTGATAAAAATCATAGGTTGTTGTCCCAAAGACTTCTATAATTGGGGGGAGAGACTCAGGGAATGGTTGAAAATCTAGCCAATGTTTAAGGAGAGGTTATTGTGAAGTACATGTATTTGGGAGCTGGGAAGTTCCAGGGAAGAGAAAGGATGGGTTGCTTGGTGGTGGTGGTGGTTGTCAGGATAGTGGATCAATTGGGGAAAGAATCAGTATATGGTGCTCACCTCTTTCCAGGCCCTGCTGGATGTTCAGAACATGATCCTTCGTGAATCCCTGGACCAGGCCAACCCCCAGGGTCAGGGTATTACCCAGGACAGTAAGCTCCAGAGGAAGGACAGAGAGAGCTGAGGGGAGCCCTGATATCATACATTAGGAATCACTAATTTGCTTTTCCAATCAGACTTTATCCCCTGCCTTTCCCCAGTCAAAGTCAGGAAACTCCCCCTTCTAAATAAGTGAATTTCTGCCACCTCCACTTAAAAGACCTAGGGCCTAGGTTGTGCCTTATCTCTGGAAACTTGTTCTCCTCCAAATGAGCTACCCACCCCAACTGAGAGAAACCCCTCTTATTGTACAAAACTGTTCTTGAACAAGTTCAATCAGGGAATTCAGAAACTAGACTTTCTTATTCTGTTTCTAAAAAGAGACAGTTCTTAGGAGTCCTAGAGACCAAGATCTCTCATCCTTAATCCCCTGCTTCCCCATTTTTATCCCATCCCTACTCCTATCATACCCTGTAGCTTGTGGAGGAGCCCCCTGAATTCCTCAAGGACGTGAAGAACAGCCTGCTGCTTCAGAAGTTGTCCAGAATCCTGAACCACTACCTGCTAAACATAGAAAGCTGTCACTGGAAGTACTCCCACCGCCCCATGGTCCCTAAGACCCTGTGAAAAAGAGAAGACAGAGACTGAGGCCTGAGATGGGTCTAGGGCCTAGAAACTGTTAAGGCTGCTATTTCACTGGGGAAAATAGAGGAAGGATTCATGGGGGAAATCAAAAGAAGATTCAATGGCAGGATCTCTCAGTTGGAATGGGTCTTAAGTGGTCTGGTAACTGGGTCAGTGAAGGACTCACAGCAGTCATTAGTAAGGAGACCAATGAAAGGCACAGACTACTCAATGGGGC
>NW_025352070.1:0-8495 GCF_016433145.1 Gracilinanus agilis
GAGGAGGAGGAGGAGGAGGAGGAGGAGGAAGAGAAGAAACAAAGAAAGAAACGAAGAAGAAGAAACAAAGAAAGAAACAAAAAAAAGAAAGAAAAGAAAGAAGGAAAGAAAGAAGAATTGGGTCCAAGGCAAAAAAGCAGTAAGGGGTAGGCAATGGGGGTTAAATTAATTGCCCAGGGTCACACAACTAGAAAGTGTCTGAGCCAGATTTGAACCCAAGACTTTCCACCTCCAGGCCTGGCTCTCTATCCACTGAGCCAACTGACTGCTCCTGGTTGTCCATCTTTCTATCTTCCAACAGACTTAGACTTCTGTTGTATCTTAAGTCAGAGCTCACATTCTACAGGAACCATTTGTCAATCTCCCCTCTTCATTCCCACTACTCTTACTGCCTTCCCTCTGTGTTTTCCACTATATAGCTCTTGTATAGACATGGCTGTGTTCATGCTATCTCCCCCATCATATCATAAGTTCTTTGGGGGAAGAAATTAGGTTTTAAGTTTCCTTTGTTTACCCAGAGTTTAGCACAGCGCTGGGCACAAAACAAGACCTTAATATATGCTTGTTGGCTGATTGACTGACTAAAACAAGGTCACATGGGAACCAGGAAAACAATTTCTGGAGAAAGTGCCTCCACAGAGATGTGGAAAGCCATGAATCCCAGACAGTGACGACTTCAGAGGGAGATCACCTGGGGTAAGAAGGGCCAGCTGCGAACTTGATAAAGGCACTGACACTAGGAGTCCCGGAGAGAGCTCTACCTAAAGAGAACTTCATAGGGGCTCTATGAAGGGAGAACCAAGAAACTGGTCTATACCTCTGCCACTTCTGTTCCCTCTATGTGCCCCTCATTACCACTGTATTGTATGTGTGAGCCCACTCTCCCCAAGAACTTTGTGTGTGCCAAAGGAGAGTGGGCTTCTGGCTTGGGAAGACCCTTTCCTAACAACTTGGTAAATACCTTGGAAAAGCTGATTAAGTCTGACTGATAATCAATAGGAAATGTACTGCTGGGGTGGTCACAAGAACCAATATTAGAAGCAGCTACCTCAGGGTTAGCCCTAGAATCCAGAAGGGAGAAGTGGTTAGCTGGTCTTTGGGTACCTGGCCCACTGGTGTAAGCAAGAGTAGAGAAAGTAGCTCAAGAAGGAAGAGGGATGCTAATTCTGTTAATTTGTTACAAGGCTTGGCTTCTATTGGAACTGGGGATGGGGAGAAAAGGAGGGAACAGGATTTGATTGAGAGAAAAGTCAGAGTTGGAAAGACAGAGTGAGAGAATGAGAATAGTTATGTTCTGCAGAGGAAATGCTATTCAGGCACAAGCTCAGCACTGGGACTGGGACCACCAATAGACAGAGGAGTGGGTAGCTGCCCTAATAGCCTGTGTGGCTGTTTTGACCACTCCACTGTTTGCTCCTAATTTGACCACAGGCTACTTACTCTCTTCCTGAATATTTCCGGCTCTGGAGAACTGAAATGTGAATATTGCCATCTGCCTGTCATGGGGTATTGGGATAATCAATGAGCTATTTGTAGGATGTGTCCTAAAAAGAACTCTCTAAAAGTAGAAGAAAGGTGATTATTAATCAGGGAGAAGACACCTTGCTTGTGTCTTTTCCTGAGGCTCAATGATGGCAGCATAATCTGGTAGGGCCCCTCTTTGAGGAGTATGCAACAGCAAGGACAGTGCCTAAGCTCCCCCCAATCTCTCAGGAATCCCAGGACCTTGGAGAAGGACAAGGGGTCCCCTTCATGTGCACAGAATGTCTTAGATACACAGAGATCTGACAATATGGAAAATCCCCCCCTCTAGTAACACATGGTTGAATCTTGCTAGAGAGATGCATGAGGCAAGAGGAGAGAGTTTTGTTATAAATCTCCCTCTCTGGCTGCTGGGGAGAGAAAGAAACCTTTAAGCTTCTGCTGAACCAGAGAAGAATTTAGAAGTTCTCCCGCCAACTCTCTAGGCTTTCTAAAAGAGCTGGGGATGGTGAAACTCTAGGAATTAAGGCTTTGTTCCCTCCCCCGGGCACCTCAGGCTGCTTCAAACTGAGCATTTTTGTCTCTATTTGCATATAATATGTGGGATGCCTACTCCAGGTGTGCTGGGTAAAAGATCTTTGAGGCAGCCAGCCCGGGGTGGTTTCCAGATGGAGAAACCTGGGTTTCTCGTGGAGAAGGGACTTGATTATCATCATTCAAATAGTAGGTGGTCAAACCACCTCTGTGGTGCCCAAACTACTGACTTCTTCCATGGTGGCACACTGCCAGTAAGAGCAGCACCCCACAGAACTATGGCACAGCATACACACCCTACAGATCTGTCCCATCCCTTCAAGTTTCTCAGTTGATTCCTAAGTTTTCCTGCTAGCCACCCTCTCTTTTCTGCACCTAGTCAGAACATTACCCCTTCCTCAGCTCTTGGTGTCAGCTCTCTCAGGACCTCAGAGCCTCTTGCCCTTAGCCTGGGTCCCCTCGACTTCAAGGGCCTGCCCCTTCTTCACCCTGGCCTCAGTCTCTCCTCAGGAAGCTCTGTCTCTGCTCTGGCTCCAGCTAGACTCCAGCTCCTCCTCCTGGAAGCTCTGCTCCTTCTCCATTCCTTCCTTTTTCCTTCCTCCATCCAAGGTCACTTCCATCCCCTTCTCCTGATTCCACCCTGTTTTTGTAGGCCAGCTCGTTCTCCAGTTTCAGATAGATGGAATTTCTGCACAGCTCAGTCCACATCCAGCCAGCAGGAGCACAGCCATCCTCACCAAACACAGTGGAGCCAAGGAAAACTCTCCTTGAGATCAAAAGGACGTTGAACTCTGAACAGGATTTTTCATTTCCCCAAATCTTAATGCATCACATATGTACTCTGTATGACCTTGGACAAGTAACTTCACCACCCTGAGCCTCAGTTTCCTTACCTGGAAAATGAAGAGGTTGTACCAGATGGTCTTCAAGGCCATCTCCAAAGAATCCCTCACTCCTCCAGCATGAAACAAAGCCTCTTTGGGGTTCCCAGAGCCCTTCATCCCCGGGATCTTCCTACATCTCCAGGATTCTTCATGTTGGCTCCACCAACACATTCTATATTGCAGAGACAGGGGTCTCTTCCACATCCAGAATGCTCACTCTCCATTTTTCCTCCTGCCTTCTCTGGCTTCCTAGAGACTCAGTTTAAATCCTGTCCTCTGTTGTAAGTCCTTCCCCACCTCCCTTATAGCCCCCACCCCAGGCCAGGTCCCACCCAGTGAGATTCTCTCCAGTCTGTCCTACCTATAGCTTGCCCAGCTGCTTTCCTGTTGTCTCTCTGAAAAGGCTGTGTTCCTTGAGGACAGAGGCCAGCTTCTGCCTTCATTGGTATCTTTGCCAGCAATTAGCACAAGGCCTGGCATACAGTAAACACTTTCCAAATGCTTATTGATTGACTGGCAGACAAAATGGAAGGTCGTGAGGCTGTGCCTCAGCTCACACCAGGGCCAGAAGGGAATGCCCCTTCCTTCCGGAGAGCGCCTGGCCATTTCCACTCTCCCGATGCCCCCAGCTCCTTCCTGCATCCTATGCCCTCTTCACATCAGCTTCTGCAAGAGGGAACACATGACCCACCTCCTCCAGCAGCCTCCGCAGATACCCTGAGGTGGGTGCCCTTGGCCAACACAGGAAGCCTCAGCAGCACACCAGCACCCAAGGTGAGTTAGCATTTGTTACTGATGCTGGGGAGGGAGGAGCAGAAAGGCAGTTCCAAGATTGCCTCTGCACCAGTCCTAATCAGAGCAGGATTATTGGCCCCCGAGGCAACTCATTACCCAGAAATATACCAGGGCAGCATTTCATGATACACTATCTGTGATCTTTAATTAAATCACTCCCTTTGTCTCAACAATAACAATTGCATTTTTCATAATAATAAAATTAGCTTTATTATTCTCTCATTTTGAGATACTAGACCCTGGCAGCAGCAACCAGAAGGACTCTTTTTCAGCTCTAAAAATACAATTCTTCATTTGTGAATCTCTATTCAGGCAGAGAGATGGAGTAGATAGTGGATCTGCCCTGGACTCAGGAAGTCCTGGATTCAAATCCCACCTGATTTTGCAACAAGTTTAATAACTTGAGTCTGTTTCCTTATCTTTAAAATGGGATTAATAACCTTGGCAGTGCCTTTTGCACAAGGTCATTGAAAGGCTCCAAAATAATGGAGAGACAGAAAATGCTATATAAGTGTTGTTATTATTAATCATCCGTTAAAAATTGTTGGGGAAGAGCGGTTTCCTTTAGTATTCTGTCATCTGCAATTAAACATTCTCTCTGTCCAATATTCCTTCCACAAACACTTCTTAGCTATGAGCCTACTATGTGCTGGGCACCATTTTCCCTCCCCGCTCCTTCCCACCCACCTCCTAGAGATAAATCTTGAGAGGCATTATCATTGGGTGGCAGTGGGACAACTGATAGATCCCCCTTGACTTCAGGAGGCCTAAGGTATCCGCAATCGATAACTCCCTTCACTGCTTTTGACTTCGGCTTCATTAGCCTAATCAGATTTCATTAATTACTGGATTTCCTATCTACTCAACTGGTCTCCCTACTCTGTGCTGACCTCTTCTTATTTGTCAGGATTGATCCAAGAATAAATCACATCACTGCTCCCTTGGATAAATGGGCTTTTTACTTAACCTCAATTTCTGGCTCTCTCCAGTTAGACAATTACCAAATTACAGGCCACGTGGCCTCCAGGGGAGTACAGGAGCCCGAAAGCGTGGACCCCGGTGTGTGACCGATCTCTGTCTGAAGCTGCCAACCATCTCTTGACTGCTGACGTGAAAGGCCCCCTCAGTCTTCATCCACTGTAAGCTCTCTTAGCTTTTGACACCATCTCCTGGACAGTCTGTCCTTCTTTGCTTTGGGTGACCAGCCTTTCTTGATTCCTCAGTTCCTCTTCTGGCTCTGCTCCTACTTTACCTATCTTTAGTCCCTGAAGCATGTATATTCTCCATAGTCCTGTCCCGAATTCTCATTCTCTGCCTCTGTCTCTGTCTCTGTCTCTCTGTCTCTCTGTCTCTCTCTCTCCCCCTCTCTTTTTGTCTCTCTGTGTCTCTCTCTGTATCTCTCTCTGTTTTTCTCTCTGTCTCTCCCCCCTCCAAGTCTTTTGTTAGGTTCAAATACTATCATCTCTACACAATCAATATTCAAATCTATGAATCCATTTATGTAAATGGTTATACCACTATATTAACCAATATGTCTTCACACAGATGTCCTATGGACGTTTTAACTTTACATGTCCAAAAGGGAATCAATCCTCTTTTCCTAGAAACCTTTGCCTCTCTCCATTATGGAGAAAGGATCCTCCTTCCTCATCATCACCAGCAACAAGTGTTTATCAACTGCCACCATGGGCAGATGGACACAACACTCCCTGTCCACCATTCCTGCTTTCAGCCCAGCCCTCATGGCCATCATCAGGGGAGGCAACTCTTGTAAAGAAGGGGCCGCTCATCCCTACCAACTGCCATAAGCCATTATACTGTGTATACAGTAGGGCAGGGAAGTCAGCCTAGCTGAAGCAACAGGACATCCCAAGATAGAGATAGGAGGCAGCAGAAGGGAAAGATGGGAGGCGAGGCAAACCATCTCCCCCGCCTTGACCATCATCTCTCCTCTGACTCTGGAAAGGCAGCTGGAGAACCTGAAGGCACGAGAGTTCCAAACAGGGATGCTTCCAGTCTAGTACCCTCAGAAGTCATCCAGGGTATCAACCCCTGAGGAGATGCAGCCTGATAATTGCTCCAGCAGGCATAACAGCCACAGCTACTAAAGATCAAGAAAAGAAAGTCCCTCCTCGGAATTCTTTGGCCCTGTCAGAGTTAGAGTTCAACACAAGAACTGAGATGATGACATCAGTGAAAATGACATGAAAGAAGAGGCAGGTCTGTGTGCTTTGCTGCTCCCTCCCCCCAAAAGCCTCAGGACCATTCCACGTGACTTCCAGCCATGCGCTTCCCCATGTGGGAATCTCCTCTATGAGAATGTGAGGGGCATCTTACTTTTCTCTCCGGGCCCCAGCACAATGTTTTCCACACAGCAAACGCTTCATTCATTCATTCATCAATCATTTGTTTTGCTGACTCAAGGATCAAATACAACTCAACCCTCCCTCCACTGTTTAGCCCTTCACTCTGGTTTCGGCTGTCCTTTCCATAATTCCATCTCATTCCTCTTCCACTCTCGGTTGTGGCCTATCTGAAAGCAGAGCTTCTGCCATAGTAGCTCTTTCCCACTTCCCATTCCCATGGCTTCCACGGTTTGCTCCCCTCCCCACCTTCCCATGCCGGGAAAGGTATCCTCATGTTCTTGACTTGTTAGCGCCCAGATTCTTTCAAGACTCCATTCAGGTGCCACTTTGCAGCCAAAGCCGGCCTTGGATCTTCCCTGTGTTACTGCCTTTTCACTCCTATTACGTGGTATTTATTTGTCTGTGCCCATGCTTGTCCCTCAGAAGGCCCTCGGGAGGCAGGCACGATCTCGCTTGGCACCCGCAGGTAGAGAATGCTTAATCGATGTGAGCTGAACTGGGTCACTTGTACGGAAACTGTGATCTCAAGTGAAGAACAACGAGGGTGTTCCAAGCAAAGGAAGGACGAGAATCCGGGTCCTGAGCCTCTTCAGCTCCTTGCCTGAGAGGCTTACAGAGTGGCATTCACATGTATCTGTGGAAGAAGCCTTCATGAACACCAGTGCCTGTTCTGGGGGGGACAGGAGCCACCCCCCATGAGCAGGGCCAGCCTCGGGGCAGAAGGGAGCCAATGAGCAAGGACAACCAGCATCGACAAGTAGCCCCAGAGGAGCATCCAGTGAGTCCGCTTCCCTTTGTACAGGCTTCATCAGAGTCTGGGGAAACAGTGACAGGAGCTCGGGTCGCATGTTCGAACACTTCCACGAGACAAGGGCACCTGATCCCCGGCTCCCCTCGCCCGCAAGCTCATTTATTAGCAACATTATAAATTATTCAATTACAAACAGCCGTCCTTCCACCTGTTCAGAGGAGCTTCACCAGAGGCCGCTCAGAGATGGCACAGGGAGGCCCAAGAGCGAGCTCCTGCACAGAACCCAGGGTCCCCCGGGGGGGCAGGTGAAGAGCATCTCTTTGCATAAGCCCAGCACAAATTGGCAATGACAGCTGTGTTGACATACAGAATGAGCTTTGAACACTGGAGACAATGAAGTATTCCAATCAACACAGCATCCCTCTTCCCCATTCATTTAGAGTCTATTATGAGGGGGCATAGAGGTAGCTCAGTGGATTGCGAGGCAGGCCTAGAGACGGGAGGTCCTGGGTTCAAATCTGGCCTCAGACACTTCCTAGCTATGCAAGTCATTCACCCTTGGAGCCAAGACACAGTATTAATCCTAAGACCAAAGTCAAGAGTTTCCAAAAAGGAGTCTTACTCTGAGCTATGGTGGTGGACCTTCACAAAGAAGACAGATGAGAGTCAAGAGGCCCAAGTGTGGTACAAAGGAAAAAGAACCGGCTTTAGTCTGAGGTCCTGGCTTTCCATCCGAGCTCTGAAGCTAACCACCCACCTAGCCTTGGGTCAGTTTTTTCACCTCCATTCCCTCAAGTGAAAAATGAGGGATTGGAGGAGAGGGCTGCTCAGGTTCCTTCCGAATCTAGAACTCTTCTCCTCTGAAGCCCACTTCTGCTTTGATTCCCACATTTGACCCTAAACAAGGCTCTCCTTCCGGAAGCTCGTTTTCTTCCTCTGCAAGATGGGGAGAACAATAATCTAAGTACCTTCAGAGGAAAGTACTTTCTAGACCTTCAAAATCTCCATCAAAGCTGGCAATTTTGCTTAATTTTCTTTTGTGGGGAAGAAACATTTATTGGGAAATAAATGTAAAAATCAAATGTATCAACATTTATTTTAAAGCATGACTCATTCCAACAGGCATCTCGTCCAGTCTCTTCACCATCCCTCCTTCCAAATCTATTGTGTTTGTTGAACCAAAGTCCGCTTCCCACTCTAACAAATTATGTTCATGTGGTTTCCCTCCCTATTCTCTTTTATATCAGGAACAAATTCCCCACTGTTTGTACAATAAGCTCTCAAATAGCATTTCAAGTTACTGCTTTCTGTAGCTTTTGAAAATGAAATTATTGAGAGAAGTTAAGCATCATTCATTTTAGGGGTGGCTAGGTGGCTCCAAGCCTGGAGATGGGAAGTCCTTAGTTCAAATCTAACCTCAGATACTTCCTATATGTGTGACCCTGGGCAAGTCACTTAACCCTCATTGCCTGGCCCTTATTTCTCCTCTGCTTGACACTTATATACTTAGTATTGACTCTGAACTATAATAAGAGGGTTTTAAAAAGAATCATTAGTTTCTTGGTTTTTGTGAAAGAGAGACTGAGACACACACAGAGAGAGAGAGAGAGAGAGAGAGAGAGAGAGAGAGAGAGAGAGAGAGACAGAGAGACAGAGAGACAGAGAGAGACAGAGAGAGAGAGA
>NW_025352071.1:0-4138 GCF_016433145.1 Gracilinanus agilis
GTCCCTCCTGCACCCCCTCCCCACCTCCTCCATTCCCCCTCAGGGAGATCGACAAGACCCTGGAGAGCATGTCCAGCTACCGCAGGAACAAGTGGGTGGTGGAAGGCCGGCTGCGCAGGTAGGGGCAGGGTGGGTGGCGGGCCTTGGGTGGGCGCAGTGGGGTGCCCCTCGGGGTCCGTCTTCTTTACGGCTCTTTCCCTTTTCCTTCCTGCGCCCCAAATCCCTCTCCCAGGCTGAAAACGGCTCTGGCTAAGCGCACGGGCCGGCCCGAGACGGACCTGCTGGGCTCAGAGGAGAGTTTGGGCCGCAGGCGGAGCTCCCGCATCCTGGAGGAGACGAGCGGCCTGGAGGAGGAGGATGAGGAGGAGGATGAGGTGCCGGCCTGGGGCAGGGCGGGGGTTGGGGGAGCCATGGCCGGGCCTTGGCACCTCCTCACTGGCCTCTCCCCCTCTCTAGGGTGACCCTCCAGCCTTCAGTGTTCCCGAGCTGGAGCGGCAGATCGAGAAGCTCACCAAGGTAGTGGGGCCCTCGCGGGGGGCTGGGGGGCGGCCGGGGCGCTGGGCCGGCTCTACCTTTGGCTTCCTCCTCCCCCAGCGCCAGCTGTTCTTCCGAAAGAAGCTGCTCCACTCATCCCAGATGCTGAGAGCCGTGTCCCTGGGCCAGGACCGCTACAGGCGCCGATACTGGGTGCTGCCCTACCTGTCTGGGATCTTTGTGGAAGGGGCCGAGGAAGCCGCAGGTCCGGGTCTCCCACCCTGGCATGGGGTGGCTGGGAGGAGGTGGAGAGGCTGGCTTTGGGCCCTGAGCCTCTCACTTGTCCCCACAGCCTTGGAGGATGCGACCAAGCAGGAAGCCGACTCCGTGGGGGGGGAGGGCACCCCAGCCCCCTCCACGCCGCCCTTCACAGTGAAGAAGGAATCAGCCCAGGGAGCCGGCCGGCCTTGGTCGCCCGGTGCCCGGAGCAGGGGCCGGCCCAGGAAGACCAAGCCTGCGCCTGAGCTGCCAGGGAGTCCCATGTCGCCCGTGGCAAAGGAGGAGCCTGAGCTCACGCGGGCCCCGGAGCCGGCCTTCAATGGGCTTCTCGAGCCCGAGGACTCCCCCATGTCCCTGGGCCAGAGCCAGCACGACCTCAGCCAGTCGGCCTTCCTCTCGTGGCTGAGCCAGACCCAGAGACACGGCTCCCTGCTCAGCAGCTCCGTCCTCACACCGGACAGCAGCCCCGGCCAGCTGGAGCCTGGACCCCCGGCCTACCCTGAGGAGCCCGAGCCCCCCGGGCCCCGGGGCCCGTGGTTCAACCTGCTCCCCCGGACGCCCTGCGACGGGGATGGCCCTGACCCCGATCCACCAACACCGCCAGTAAGAGCCCTGGGAGCTGGGGGAGGGCTGGGCGGTGCCCCGGCAGGACCCCTCCCAACCCCCAATCTCTCCCAGCAGGCGAACGGGTCCAGCGCGGCCAAACCACACTCCTCAAAGCCGCCGGCCCCCACCCCGCCTTCTGCCTCAGCCTCCAGGAGATGGGCGGGCGGCCCCGGCAAGGGGCCCCAGAGCCCAGGGGGGGCCGGGCAGCCCAAGCGGAGGGGGCGCCCCCCCAGCAAGTTCTTCAAGCAGATGGAACAGCGCTACCTGACCCAGCTCACTGCCCAGCCCGTGCCCGCAGACATGCTCACCGGCTGGTGGTGGATCCGGGATCCTGAGGAGCTGGAGGCCACCCTGCGGGCCCTGCACCCCCGGGGCATCCGCGAGAAGGCCCTGCACAAGCACCTTTGTAAGCACAGGGACTTCCTGAGGGAGGTCTGCCTGAGGCCATCCACAGGTGAGGGGGAGCCTGAGGGGGGTGAGGGGGGCCTGGGGGGGCCCTGGTGACCGGCACCCTCCTTGCAGACCCCATTCTCCAGCCGAACCGCCTCCCCATGTGGTCTGTGAAGGAGCTGGCGGGCTGGGCCCCGGCTCAGAGGACCTTTGAAGCCGACCTGGCCGTGCTGCAGTGTGTGGAGGAGCTGGAGCAGCGGGTGCTGCTGGCCGACCTGCAGATCCGGGTACGGGGGGAGCCCGGGGCGGGCGTTGCCATAGAGGAGGGAACCCCTCCTAGGGCCTCCCCCCTCACCGGCCTCTCCACCCCCAGGGCTGGACGTGCCCCAGCCCGGACTCTGCCCGAGAAGACCTGGCCTACTGCGAGCACCGGCCGGATCCCCTGGAGGACATCACGGTGCGGGGCCGGGGCCGGGACGGGCTGGCGCCCTCCCGGGAGGACACCAACCCCCTGGATCTGGCCGTGCAGCGGCTGGCGGCCCTCGAGCAGAATGTGGAGCGCAGGTACCTCCGCGAGCCGCTCTGGCCGGCCCACGAAGTCGTGCTGGAGAAAGCGCTCCTGAGCCCTCCCGACTCCGCCGCTCTGGGGACCACCGAGATGTGAGTGACCGCTCGGGATGGGCTTCCCCGGGGCCTGGGTTCTCCTTCCCCGGGAGGGCGCTCCCCCACCGAAGCCCCTTCCCCATTCCCTGCTCCCTGCAGAGCCTACGAGATCACCCCCCGCATCCGCACCTGGAGGCAGACTCTGGAGAGGTGCCGGAGCGCCGCCCAGGTGTGCCTCTGCCTGGGGCAGCTGGAGCGCTCCATCGCCTGGGAGAAGTCTGTCAACAAAGTGGTGAGGCCCGGAGGGGAGGGTCCCGGAGGGGAGGGCCCCGGAGGGGAATCGGCCCAGCAGTGGGCTCACAGCCCCCCCTGCTCCTCAGACATGCCTGGTGTGCCGGAGGGGGGACAATGATGAATTTTTGCTGCTCTGTGATGGCTGTGACCGCGGCTGCCACATCTATTGCCACCGACCCAGAATGGACTCCGTGCCCGAAGGAGACTGGTTCTGCGCCGTCTGTACGGCCCAGGTGAGGCCCGGTGCTGGGTGGTTGACGGGTGGGGGTGGGGTGTCCCCGGCCTCTCTCGAGCCGTCTCCCGTCCCCAGCAGACAGAGGGAGGCTGCCCCAAAAGGGGCCAGAAGCGGAGGGGTGGCCCGCCGGACCTCCCAGAGCCTGAGAGCAAAAGGCGGCGGCGGACCACGTCCCGGGGCCGGGATGGAGGAGCCGGGCCCAGATGCTCTGGGGATGGCCTGGCCTCCAGGCGGCGCCTCTCTGTGCGGCATCACCGGAGTGACCTCACCTTCTGCGAGTGAGTGACCCCAGGGGGGTGTGTGGGGGGTGTCATGGGGGGGGCAAGGACAGGGGTGGGGGGTGTCCCACAGCCGGGGCTGGCCTGAGCCCAGGCTCCGCATCCTCTGACCACAGGATCATCCTCATGGAGATGGAGTCGCACACGTCGGCCTGGCCCTTCTTGGAGCCTGTGAACCCCCGGCTCGTGAGCGGCTACCGGCGCATCATCAAGAACCCCATGGACTTCTCTACCATGAGGGAGCGGCTCCTCCGGGGCGGGTGAGGCTGCTGTCCCCTCCCCGGGCCTCCTTGCGCTCGGGCCCCCCCTGACGGTGCCTCCCCCCCCCCCAGGTACACTAACTCGGAGGAGTTCGCCGCAGACGCCCTCCTGGTCTTCGACAACTGCCAGACCTTCAACGAGGACGACTCGGAGGTGGGCAAGGCTGGCCATGTCATGCGCCGCTTCTTTGAGAGCCGCTGGGAGGAGTTTTATCAGGGAAAACGGGCCGACGTGTGAGGCTGCAGCGGGGGGCCAGCCGGCCTCCCAGAGACTCCCCCGGCCCCCTTTGCCCCTTCCCTCCCCCTCACGCGCAGGGGCGGGGAAGGGGCCTTCCCGGACTGAAAGCCAAAAAGAGAAAGAGAATTGTTTTCCTTTCTGCTGAATCTTCTCACTGGAGGGGCCCCACCGCCCCCTCCCCGCCCCGCGCTCGGGGCCTTTTCCTGATAGCAATAGTTCTAGTGAATGTGTGAAACCGAGAAACACTCTGTACTGTGCGAGGACCCGTTGTAACGGCCAGTAAAGTGGACTTACCTCCCGAGCGTGCGGAGCCGGCCACGGGGCCCTGGACATGCTGCTTCCACGTCCAGCCCTCCCCCCTCCCTCCTCCAATAATAGAAAACGATTGTGTACGGGTTCCTCCCCTCGCCCCGGCCCCCGGACGCTCCTCGGCCTTCCCTCCAGATGTCCGGCCTCCTCTGGGGCCGGCTGGGGGGGGGGA
>NW_025352072.1:0-5260 GCF_016433145.1 Gracilinanus agilis
GTATTTATGGAACATTAATTTTTTATAGTTTTAAGACTATTCTTTTCATTTTCATTGACACAGTCATCCTATATATTATTTTCTTGAACTTGCTTACTTCTCTTTGTATTATTTTATGTTAAGTCTTTTTGTCTCTTTGTAGTAATCATATTCTTCATTTCATACAACATTGTAAGATAGTTATATTCCATTACATTTATATGCCATTATTTCTTTAGCCTTTCCCTAATTGATGATTATTTACTTTGTTTCCAATTCTTTGCTACCACGAATAGAATAATATTTTGGCATATATAGAAATTCCTTTTTATCCTCAACCTCATTGGTATACATGTGGAGGAATAGAATTTTCTTTATTCTTGCTTTTATTGGGAAAGATTCTAGTATGTTGCTATAACATATGATACTTTTTGTTGACTTATTATGATATTTAAAAATTCCTATTTGCTTATATTTATGTTTTTAAAACACTAATATTGTGCTTTGTTAAATATTTTTTTCTTCCATAGCCTTCTAATTAATTAGCCCTCCTACCTCAAGTCTCTCTCCATTCTAATCTATCTCCATTCAGTCATCAAAGTGATTTTTCTAAATATGTCTGCACATATCATACCCCACATTCTCCCCCCCAAAAAAATCTTCAGTGATTCCTAATTATCTCTGTAAGCAAATATAGTCTTTTGGCATTTATAACCCATTACAATCTCATTCCTTCTGCCTTACTTTTTCAGTATTACTATACTTTACACCTCTCCATCATTCTACAATCCAGATACACTGACTTTATCACTATTCCTAGTAAGCTGCTCTCTATTTTGAGTCTCTGTGCCTTCCAAAGGCTATTCTCTCTGCTCAGAGTGCTCACTCCTCTCATCTCTGACTCCTGATTTCCTTAAAGCTTTAACTCAAATCCTCCTTTCTGCAGGAGAACTTCCTCTGTGAGATTACTTTCCATTTACTTTGTATATATTCTTTATCTACATAGCTTGCATACTAAAACCCCAATAGAATGTCAGCTCCCCTAAAGGCAGAACTATACTATATCTTGTCTGTCTTTGTAACATGCCAGTTAGCCCAATATTTGACATATGGTTGTTGTTGAATTGTGACTAACTCTCTGTGACTCCATGGACCATAGCACAACAATACTGTTAGGAGGTTTTCTTGGCAAAGATATTGGAGTACTTTGCCATTTCCTTCTCTACTGGATTGAGGCAAACAATGGTTAAGCAAATTGTCCTGGGTCAGAGAGCTACTTAAGTATCTGAATCATGATTTAAATTTATGTCTTTCAGATTCCAGGTCCAAAAATCTATCCACTGGACCAACCAGCTGCCTCCAAGGCAAAAAAATATTGTGACTTACACAAAAAAAAATAATTTTTCAATTATTAGCACCATTTCCAGAATCACATATCTGTTTTTTGTATATTGTACATTTCTTAGAGGCATGGCAGAGATTAGGTTTTATATATATTTATAGTCTGCACACCTCCTAACATACATAATGCTTTGTACCTTATATACACTCTAATCTGAATTTGAACTCAACTTTTCTTGGCACATAGTATTTAATAAATGTTTGTTGACTGTGTAATTAGAATCTGCTCCCCAGGACTCTCTCTCCCAGCATTCCATGTTCCTTCTCACGTTATGTGCTAATGTAGGGAGGATATAAATTTTGTGACCCCGCCCCTCTCTCTCTTTTCGCGTCATCATAGCTGCAGAAGCAGGCTTTGGGTAGGTAGGAGAACTTACTTAAGTGGTCCTAGTTTGTTAGATAATTAGGTTTGAATTTCTATTTCTTTTAGTTTATTTTCTTCCTACATCAAATGATTAATAAACTTTATAAAATATGATACTTGGAGTTATTGCATATTAATTTAAATCTTACATGACTGGATATCAAGATAGTTTTCTTGAATAGGAGGATTATATTAAGAATTTCTAAATCTTTGCTATGTATGGGGGGAATTTCTTTTTGCTTTTGGCTAGGATTTTATTAGAATTATTGACTATTACCCTAACTGGAGTTACAGTGAGTATTGCACACATGTTATGTGTAGAACGGTATTTATTTATACACACTTTTAAAAAGTATAGACTACTTTTCTTTATTTTTATATGAAAGTCAAGAAAATGAAATTTACACACCCTCATTAATCCAAAATTCTTAGCTAATATAAATATCATTTCTTCATTTATTCATTCATACATTTGAGAAATATTTATTGAGTGTATATAAGGTACAAAGCATTATGTATGTTAGGAGGTGTGCAAACTCTAAATATATATAAAACCTAATCTCTGCCATGCCTCTAAGAAATGTACAATATACAAAAAACAGCTATATGATTCTGGAAATGGTGCTAATAATTGAAAAATATTTAGTTCTTCAAAGTGAAAAATATTTTATATGCATTTTCTCACTTGAGCTTTTTAGCAACTAAATTCTAAATGCTGAAGTTATTGCTATTATTACTATTTCTGGTTACAATGGGGAATCTAAATCTCATAAAGATAAAAATGATATATTCAAAATCAGTCAGTTTCAGAGACAAGTTTAGAATATAGATCTTGCTATTTCAGGTCAGTAGTCTAGGCACTATATCAAGTTGACTATAAATGCAACTAGATAACCCAGTGAATTGAGTGTTGGTATTGGAGTCATGAATTTCTGAGTTCAAATCCCACCTCAGATACTTACTAGCTTTGTGACCCTGGGCAATTCATTTACCCTTTCTCAGCTTCAGTTTCATCTGTAAAAGGTGATAATAATAGCATCTACTTCCGGGGGTTATTTTGATTTTTTTTAAACCCTTAACTTCTGTGTATTGGATCCTAGGCAGAAGAGTGGTAAGGGTAGGCAATGGGGATCAAATGACTTGCCCAGGGTCACATAGCTAGGAAGTGTCTGAGGCCAGATTTGAACCTAGGACCTCTCCTCTCTAGGCCTGACTCTCAGTCCACTGAGCTACCCAGCTGCCCCCACCAGGGTTATTTTGTAGATCAAATGTAAGGCAATGTTTTTGAAACTTGTTTATACTGAACTGTGAAGTTCTATATAAATGCTAATTTTTTTAAGTTGCACAAACCAAGAAGTAGAAGAGACCAGAGGAAGGAACTTATCCCAGGGCAGTAATGTAGGTGTCAGGGATAAGCTCATGATCCTCCAAGTGGAGTTAAATAAGATGTTTCAATGAAGCTTTGTTTCCTTATTGTAAATGAAGTTTAAAACAAAATGGTTTGGGGAAAAAACTTACAGAGTTCAAAATGGGAAAATAACAATTGTCATTGACTATATTAATTTGATAAGGATAGAAATATGAGCTACTTATGATAGTATTTGTACAAAGAAGAAGTTGCTACAATGGCATTTCTCCTTGTATGGCCACTGTTATATTTAAGAAAACAATTTTAAAGTTTGGAAACATTATTTTTTAAGAAGCTACATTTGCCATAAAATACTGGGATTTTACAAATGAGGAACTTAAGGCTCAGAGACAGTTTAAGTCTCTTGCTCTTGGCTAAATAAATGATGAAATGATAGACCAGGTATTAAAAAAATGAGACAGGAAAGGGCTGCTGGGAAGAAAGAAGAACAAAAAAATATATCAGGGTTGTTATAAAGCTATCATTAGGCTAAAATAAAATAATGTGCCCCACACTTTACAAACCTTAAAATGTTATATTAATGCTAGTAATAATAAACTATATGTACATATATAAAATAGCATAATATGATATGACATGATACAATATAATAATAATAATAATATGTGATTGTTATTAACATTACTAAAGAGCTAATAAATATTAGAGGGAGGATTTGGAAAATAGTCTTCCTAACTTCAGATATAGTATATTAATTAGTCATTAATTAATAATATGCAGTTGCCACTAAGAGTAATACATTCATAGATTTAGAGAAGAAATACAAATCTTATATCTGGTTCAAGATATCTAATATTTATTTTCATGGCCAAAGTCCTCAACAATCATGCATATCATTCATGGATCTGAGACCAAATTCAATGTAGTTAATTGTAGGAGAGATTTTCAGTTAATAGAGTTCGTTTTCTTCCCAGTTTATGATTGATTGACATGTCAAAATTTTCCTCAACTATGTGTGAATATCTAGGTTCCGCTCCAGATTCAGCAATGTTTATTACATGGCTTTTCTGATTTTTCATGGAAAAGGATAGAGTATTTTTTTAAAAAAATACAGACTCTAAATATGAAATTACTACTAAATTACTAGTTCAGAGCGGAAGTTTGGCAATTGCATAAGATCTATCAAATGAGCATCTTCTAAACCTCATAATTAATTTCTGCTTGAAGCAAAGTGTCATCCTTCCCCATCTCCCTCCTTATGATCACCAACTCATCCCCTTTGGGGAAAACATTTAAGGCCAGTTCTTATGGGACATATAAGAAAGCATTGTGAATAATCCCATGAATTGGCAAATCTCCCTCATTACTTTTCAATAGAGGAAAAGCTGAAGCTTTGAATGTCCTATAACTTTTTCAAGATCAAGTCAGAGAATCTTCATGTTCCATTCCCTGTGAAATATAGCCTCTTGAGAATCTGAATAATGGAGAAAAATGGGTGGTAATGAACATATCACAGGTGAATATAGAGATAAATAGAGCACTGTACAGATGACTAAATAGGAATAGCCATGAATAGAGAGGCCTATTTTTAGTTCTGACATCATCCTTGGGAAAGAAATTCATGTCCCAATTTTTCTAATTGGTAAAACTTAGATAAGTACAAATTTAAGGGGTTGTTCTTAAAATAATAACCAAATAATATTTTTGAAATTGAGTTATACAATTATTTAAATTATTTTTGTAAACTATATTTCACTCAACTCTGAATTCATGTGGATTCAATATGGAAGTTTTTTTAAATTAATATTATGATTTATGCCATCTTCCTTGACACCTTTCCCCAATTACTGTGGAATTTCCAAACATCAGCTGAATTCTACTTGTACCTTACAAATAGGCAAGACAAAAACAATATATTGATAATAAAGTATTTACATAAGTATTACAAAATAAGGCAAAAAGAGTAACTCTCCTACATGACTTCATTCCTGAACATGTACCATCTCATTTTTTTTTTCTATCAAATTAGTTTGGAAAAGACTATTTCTTAAAGATTATCAAAACCAAAATAAAGACACCTCTTTCTCTCTCTCTCTCTCTCTCTCTCTCTCTCTCTCTCTCTCTCTCTCTCTCTCTCTCTCTCGTCG
>NW_025352073.1:0-6253 GCF_016433145.1 Gracilinanus agilis
AATATATTAGTACAAGACAGTATTTAATTAATATATGTTTACTGAATGATGCTTTCTCTGGTATGGGGAGGGGAGAGAGAAGCTGAGATACCTGGAAATAAATAAATTATATTCATAAAAATACAATTAAAAACAGTCAAAACAATAAATAAAATGAAGATGATGGAGTAGAAGTAGGGAAGCTCAAAACCACCATAAGAATCCTCTCCAACCAATCTTAAAATAATTCCACAAATAATACAGGAGTGAAAGAAAAAAAAAGGAGACAGAGTGAAATAAATTTCATGAAGAGAACAATTTGAAAGATAAGCAAAGAACAACTTGGGCCCTGAGATGAGAGGGAAGCATAATCAGCACTAGAATAGAGCAAGGAGTAAGGAGCATGGAAACTGGAAGTCCCACACACACATCCCACATCTACTTTTCCAAGTTCTCTTCTTTGGCCAAAGCCAATATCCCAACCCTGAGACCCTGCCTGGGCTAAGAGATCTCCAACCCAACACACCCCTTATATTTCCAAGCAAATCAGCCATGAAGTCTGGAATTGCAGACCAGGGCAGTTTGTGCTGTGCAGTCTGTTCTGTGTGGGCCCAGAGTAAATCCAGGATTTCTAGCCTGGGCTTGTAGTAAGGACATAAATCCTATTTTACTAGAGTTGGCAGACCCAGAGCTGCCACCCTTTTCCCATCTCTGGCAGAGACAGTTCCCAGGGTGCTGACTTGAGGGAGACTGGTTTACACCAGACAAAGCTCAAGATGAAGACCCAGAGAAAGGCAGTCTGTTATGTGCTATGTGCCTGACCTGTTCAAACCCAGAGTGTGATCAAAAGCTTACACCCAAGCCTAAGGCTAGAATTTGTGCTATCATCAGTCTCAAGGGTAACTGAATCTGTAGTGAGAGATAGCTATCAGAGGTTCTAGCCCACCGGCCATCATGCCATCTTGGAAGAACTGAAACTTGCAGAAACCTAGAAATAAGGCTAAGGGTAACATAAAGGAAAGGCTTAAGTTTAAAAGACTAACCCAAACTTCCCAAAGAACAAAGCCTGCTTTAAAAAAGAGAATGAGCAAACATAGAAGAGAAAACACCTAACCAAAAAGAATTTTTATGAAGACAAAGAGCAAGGCACAGACACAGAAGGGGACAGTGAAAGCAAAGCAAACATAAGCAAGGCCCAAAAGAAAAATATGAATTGGATTCAGATTCTGAAAGAGCTCAAAAATTAAGTAAGAAAGGCAGAGGAAAAATGGTGCAGAGAAATGAAAGCAATGCAAGAAGAACTGGGTCAAAGAGGGAATAATGACCCCACCCATTGGAGTATAGAATCCTATCTTACTGTATAGAGAAGTAGGAGGGAAATAAGATGAGGAAAGAGGGTTAGTAATAAGAGAAAATGGTAAGTGAGGAGAGATAAAAAAACAAAAATGTGGTGAGGACAGGGTGAAAGGAAAATGAGCAAGATCAAAAAGGGAAAATAAGATTGAGGGGAATACCCAGTCAATAATCATAACTGTGAATGTGGATGGGATTAACTCGGCCATAAAATGGAAGCAGATAGCAGAGTGGATTAAAAACCAGAATCCTACTGTATCTTGTTTACAAGAAACACATTTGAGGCAGTCTGTGACACACATAGGTAATAAAGGTAAGAGGCTCTAGCAGAATTTATAATGCATCATCTAAAGTAAAGGAAAAAAATGAAGAGTTGCAATCATGATCTCAGACAAAGCTAAAGCACAAGTAGGTCTAATTCAAAGAGATAAAGAAGGAAATTACATCTTGCTGAAAGTACTCTAACAAAATAAGTAATATCAATATTAAATATATATGCATTAAATGGTATAGCCTTTAAAATTTTAAAGGAGAAATCAAATGAATTTCAGGAAAATAGTAAAACTATGCCAGTGGGGAACCTCAACTTCTCTCTTTCAGATATAAATAAATCAAACCAAAGAACAAACAAGAAAGAGGTAAAAGAAGTGAATGAAATCTTAGAAAATTTAGAACTAATATATTCCTGGAGAGAAATTGAATGGCAATAGAAAGGAATGTACTTTCTTTTCAGTAGTACATGGCTACTTCATAAAGAAGACAGTATCATGAGGAAAAAGTAGAAAAAATAAATTCATCCTTTTCAGATCATAATGCAATTAAATTATAATCAATAAAGCTACATGTAAAGATAAATTAAAAAAATAATTGGAGAACAAATAATTTTATGCTAAAAAAGGTCAAAGAACAAATTATAGAAATAATCAATATTTTATTAATGAGAATGACAATGAGGAAACAACATAGCACAATTTATGTGATATAGCCAAATCAGTACTTAGGAGGAAATGTATCTTTCTAAATACTTATATCAATAAGATAGAGAAAATGAAGATCAATGAGTTGGGCATACAACTAAAAAAAACTAGACAAGGATTAAAAATTAAAAAAAAAAAACCTCATTTAAAGACAAAATTGGAAATCCACAAAATTAAAGGAGAAATTAGTAAAATTTAAAATAACAGAACAATTGAACTAATAAACAAAAATAGATGCTGGTTTTATGAAACAAAATATATTGATAGTGTTGGTTACTTTGATTAAAAAGGAAAAGAAGAAAATCAAATAACCAGCATCTCCTACTTGTAGCACCTACCTATGAATACCCTAAATCTTAGACCATGAATGAGGATTGAAAGTGAGTCTCACCAGAATCCAAAGTCCTAATTAGGAAGCTGAAATCCAAAGAGCCAGGAGATCCTGAAAAGTCCGCCAAGAATCTTCAGTTCACACAAAGCTATGACTGCCAAGAATCTCACCAGAACTCAAGTTGAAGAGAGTGTCCCACTGAAGCACCAACCTGAAGAGAGTCCTTGCCAAAGAGCCAAGGAAAGAAGGAAGGAAGGGATGCCATCAATCTTCTTGGTCTTGCCTTTTATAATCTTTCTTCCAGTAATTTCCTATCTCTCTCCTACTTCACGTGAACCAATCACAGCTTCTCAATTTGTCTAGGACTGTCCGAGGCAGGCAGTTCTTGTGGCCTTTCTAGTAAGTGACTTGTGAGTTCTCTTACCTAGTGACCTACCAAGTGCTAAGCAGGGGCACTTCAAATTCTTGATTGATTAAATTAAAGGTTGCTCATTTATTACATTAAAAATAAACAAAGAGAGTTCAATTCTCTCTTTACAATCCCCCCCCTATAATTCTACTGGGAGACAACCATGCTTAAATCTCCCAGATTTATGTACCTAATCTCCCCAATGAATCATTTCACATAACTAACTAGCTTATATCTCTAAAATATTTTGGCTAGAGGTGCATATAATATTGCACTATCTAAGAAGAAATTACAATAATTGGCGATAAGAGGGAAATAAAAGAGAGATAGAGCAAAACCAATGACTGGTAGGTACAGTGACAAAAACCAATTATGGGACAATTCCTTTTGGCATAAGCGTTTACGTTCAAAATAAATGTGTTCAACCCCGTTTAGTTCAATTAATTATATCCAAAGTTCATTCTAGAACTTCTGATGCCATTTATGGTTTCAGCAGACTTCTTCATGGCACCTTCTCCAAACAGTTCACTTTCTTGATTCTGGGAGTTAGTGAGCTTCTTTTCCTGAAATTTCTCTAAAAAAATAAATCTTAGATTTTATGAAAATTATACAGAAGAAAGGGAAAGATTAAAAGAGGAAATAAAAATGATGGGGAATACACTGGTGATAATCATAACTCTGAATGTGTATGGGATTAACTCACCCCTAAAAAGGAAGCAGATAGCAGAGTTGATTAAAAACCAAAATCCTATATTTGTTGTCAACAAGAAACAAAACAAGAGGCAGGTAGACACAAACAGGGTAAAGGTAAGAGGCTGGAGGAGAATTTATTGGGCATCAACTAAGAAAAAGAAGACTGGAGTTACAATTATGATATATAACAAAGCCAAAGAAAAGATATCTGTTTTTAAATATAATACTAGCAAAAAGACTAGAGCAAGTTATTCTGAGGATTATTCACTATAGCCAAGTGAGATTTACATCAGAAATGTAGAATGGTTTAATATTGGGAAAACCATCCACATAATTGACCATATCAATAATCAAATGAGCAGAAATAACATGATTATCTCAAAAGATGCAGAAAAAGCCTTTGACAAAATATAACATCCATTCCTTTAGAAAACACTAAAACTGCTGGGACAATTGGAAAACAATATAGAAGAAATTAGGTCTATTCCCTATACCAAGATTAATTCAGAATGTGTAATGACTTACATATAAAGAGGGGAGTTAAACAAATTAGGTGAACATAGGATAGTATATCTGTCAGATCTATGGGAAAGGAAGGAATTTAAGACTAAGTAGAAGAAAGAGAACAATACAAAATTTAAATGAATAATTTTGATAATATTAAATTAAAAAGTTTCTGGAAAAACAAAACTAATGCAATCAAAATTAGAAGGGAAGCAACAATTTGTGAAAAAAATTATAACAAAACCTCTGACAAAGTCTAATTTATCCAATTTATAAGGAGCTAAGTCAATTGTAAAAAAAATCAAGCCATTCCACAATTGACAAATAGTCAATGAACATGAATAGGCAGTTTTCAGATAAAGATATCAAAACTATCAATAAGCACATGGAAAAGTGTTCTAAATCTCTCATAATTAGATGAATGAAAATGAAAACAACAGTGAGGTACCACCTCTCACATAGCAGATTGACCAATATGACTATAAAGGAAAATAATAAATGATGGAGTGGTTGTGGCAAAATCAGTAATGCATTGCTGGTTGAGTCATGAGTTAGTCCAGCCATTCTGGAAGGCAATTTGGAATTATGCAAAAATGGCTTTAAAGAATGCATACCCTTTGACCCAGTAATACCACTACCAATTTTGTGCCCCAAAGAGATAATAAGGAAAAATACTTATACAAAACTATTCATAATCACAATCTTTGTGGTGGCAAAAAGTTGGAAAATAAAGGGTTGTCCCTCAATTGAGGAATGACTGAACAAATTGTAGTATATGATGTTGATGGAATAATACTGTGCTGTAAGAAATAATGACCTGGAGGATTTCTATATCATCTGAGAGAATCTCAATGAACTGATGCAGAGTAAAATGAGCAAATCCAGGAGAGGATTGTACACAGAAAGTAAAACATTGTGAAGCAATCCAATGTAATGGACTTTGTTACCAGTGGCAATTCACTAAGCCAGGACACTTTTGTAGGACATATGGAAAAGAATGTTAACTAAATTGATAAAAAGAACTATGGGTATAGAAATGCAAAAGAAAAATATATTTCGTCACTTATTACATGTATATATGGATAGGTGATTTGGAGTTCTGGCTTTAGAAGATTGTTCTATAGCAAAAATGAATCATATGGAAATAGCTCTACCAAGTGATAACATTTGTACAACCAGGTTTAATTGCTTGTCAGCTCTGTGAGAGGGGAGGGAAGAAAGGAGGGAGAGAAAATTAATCCTGTAAATGTGTAAAAATATTTTAATTAATTAAAAAACAAATGGAAAGAGCATGTGATCCTAAGAAATATTGAAAATTATTATACTAAAATGATATAAATGTATTATATTTAACATGATGGTATTTTGTAGAAACAAAAGTGCTTTGTGAATTGTAAAATTCTTAAATAAATACAATCTCTTACTATTGTGGTTGTTATTCTTATTAAATTTATTTACTTTGGTTCTGTAGTAGTCACTGTGTATAGTGTTTTCACAGCCCCATTCACTTCATTCTCCATAAATTTTTTTAAGTCTTTAATTTTTACCTTATTTGTGGTTTATCCGGTAATTGTAATATTCCAATACATTCATGCATTATAACTTGTTTAGCTAAAAAATGCTGATGTAAGTTATTTGGTGTACATTGGGTCTTCTTTTTTTTAATCCTTGTTTTATCTGCCTAGTAGTAGATTCTCTAAATGAATTGCCACAGGCATTTTAATCCCTTTAGTTGCCAAATTCTAATATATTTTCAAAAAATTGTTCCAACAATTCATGATTCCATCAACGATGCATTAGTGTGCTGATTTTTCCAATATTGACTAATATCTTTTGTCATCCATGAAATTTTGGCAGGTGAGAGGCTAAATCTCAGGGTTTTTTGTTTGCTTTGCTTTTAATATTAGTGATTTTTTTAACATTTATTAATATACATTTTTAAAATGGTTACCTGATTCATGCTCCTCCTATCCCCTTCACCCCCACCCAGCCCCCCCGCACTCGCCC
>NW_025352074.1:0-2315 GCF_016433145.1 Gracilinanus agilis
CCCTACCCAGAGGTGCTAGTCCTCACTGAAATCAGGATAGAAGAAATTAATCAAAGCATGGTAATATCCAAGTCCATCCCTTGACCCCCAGGTATTTCCCAGTTTAAATTTTCCTTCAGACCCTATCTCAACCTCTGTGACATACTTAAGGAAGACCTTGGACAAGACTCATGCAGAATAGCCAAGAATAATTTCATTACAAGTTTGATTACTTGGCAGAATACCTTCACCAATATCCCTGTACTTTGCCCTTTCTTTTAGAGGACTGGAGGGTGGAACAAAAAACTCCTCCCAAAGCCTCCATTTAAAGAGGGCTCAGATAAGTAAATCAGGTGAGCACAGAATAGTATACTTGTCAGATCTTTGGGAAAGGAAAGATTTAAAACCAAGCAAGGATTAGAAAAAATTACAAAATGTAAAATAATTTTTGATTACATTAAATTAAAAAGTTTTTGTACAAACAAAACTAATGCAACCAAAATTAGAAGGGAAATAACAAATTGGGGAAAAAAATCTTTATAACAAAAACCTCTGAAAAAGGTCTAATTACTCAAATTTATAAGGAGCTAAATCAATTGTACAAAAAATCAGGCCATCCCCCAACTGATAAATGGGCAAGGGACACGAATAGGCAATTTTCAGATAAAGAAATCAAAACTATCAACAAACACTTGAAAAAGTGTTCTAAATCTCTTATAATTAGAGAAATGCAATCAAAACAACTCTGAGGTACCACCTCACACCTAGCAGATTAGCTAACATGTCAGCAAAGGAAAGTAATACATGTTGGAGGGGATGTGGCAAAATTGGGACATTAATGCATTGCTGGTAAAGTTGTGAACTGATCCAACCATTGTGGATGGCAATTTGGAACTATGTCCAAAGAGCTCTAAAAGACTGCCTGACCTTTGATCCAGCCATACCATTGCTGGGTTTGTACCCCAAAGAGATCATAGATAAACAGACTTGTATGAAAATATTTATAGCCCCACTTTTCGTGGTAGCAAAAAACTGGAAAATGAGGGAATGTCCTTCAATTGGGGAATGGCTGAACAAATTGTGGTATATGCTAGTGATGGAATACTATTGTGCTCAAATGAATAATAAACTGGAGGAATTCCATGTGAACTGGAAAGACATCCAGGAAGTGATGCAGAGTGAAAGGAGCAGAGCCAGAAGAACATTGTACACAGAGACTGATACACTGTGGTACAATTGAACATAATGGACATCTCTACTAGCAGTAATGAAATAATCCAGGACAATTCTGAGGGACTTAGGAGAAAGAACACTATCTACATCCAGAGAAAGAACTGTGGGAGTAGAAACACAGAAGAAAAACCACTGCTTGAACACATGGGTTGATGGGGATATTATTGCTGATGTAGACGCTAAACAATCACTCTAGTGCAACTATCAATAATATGGAAATAAGTCTTGATCAGTGATACATGTAAAACCCAGTGGAACTGTGCATCAGCTATAGGAATGGGTAGGGTTTTGGAGGGGAGGGAAAGAACATGAATTGTGTAACCATGGAAAAATATTCTAAAAAATTAAAATTAAAAAATTAAAAATAAAGAGGGCTCAGAAACCCACCCAATTCTCCATTTTCAACTAGCTGCAATCCTTGGATTCTATTCCATCATCATCATCATTTCTTCTTTCATCATCTTTCTTTCAGCTTCCCCCATCAGACTGTAAGCTTCTTAAGGACAAGAACTATCTTGCCTTTTCATCTGTACCCTCAACACTTACCTAACATAAGGTAAGCACTTAATAAATACTTATTGTATTTCAATTGTATTGTATCATGTGGGAAGAGTAGAACTAAATCATTGTTTTGTCCATTTAAAATTGAGACAACTTGTCTAGGTTCAAACCCAGCCTCAGCCACTTCCCAGCTGTGTGACCCTGGGCAAGTCACTTGACCCCCATTGCCCACCCTTACCAATCTTCCACCTATGAGACAATACACCGAAGTACAAGGGTTTAAAAAAAAAAAAGAATTAAAAAATATTAACTTGACTTTTCTTCCTTAGCTAGATTTTGGAAATCCCCCTTTCTCAATAAATGCTCTCTTCAAAAAGACAAATAAAAAATAAAATTCATCAGTTTTATAAATTAGTTATGCTTAAGCATGTTCCCATCCTTGAAGTTAGAAACTTACCTTTTTAAAAGTTGGTTTTGTCAGGGGTTAAACCTATCCAACTTAAAAAAAAAACTAAGGAAAGGTATACTCCAACCATTGTTACTTTATATGTTATAATATATATGTTATATGCAATATATGTAATATAACATATATATAATAT
>NW_025352075.1:0-1265 GCF_016433145.1 Gracilinanus agilis
CTCTCTCTATATATATATATACATATATATATATGTAATTTTTTTTGGCTCTAATTTTACTTTTTTTCACCTTATGAACTGACACTTCTCTGAATTCATCATGTTTATAATTTCTTACTGGGCTATATAATCCATAACATTCATGCATTATTATTTTTTTAGCCATTCCCCAAAAGATGGGCATCTACTTTGTTTCTAGTTCTTCAAAGTCCCCAAAATTGCTGCTATAAATATTTTAGTTTATATAGAGCCTTTCTTTTCATCAGTGACCCAACTGTATTTTTTTTTTTAAACCTTTACCTTCCGTCTTATAGTTAATACTGTGTATTGGCTCCAAGGTAAAAGAGTGGTAAGGGTTGTTTGTATATAGATGGATATAGATAAAAGTATTAATATTTTATTTAAAGTCATGTTGGTAAATTTAAAAAAGACCACACACCTGCTAAGATCTAATTCAAATCGCCCGCCATTACCTTCTGCCCACCTGGCTGCTTTGTAAGAAAGAGAGCCTCTCCCAATCACCTCAGGAGTCTTATACTGTTCTCTACATAATCACCCTTCCTAAGAGAAATCATAGGAAATGTAGTTTCAAAGTCCCCTAAACATCCACAGGAAGTTTATGTCAAATATTTAAATATTTAAGGCTCAAATGAACCCCAGATTTCCACTAACACAGGGTATGCAATAGGGGTCAAATGACTTGCCCAGGGTCACACAGCTGAGAAGTGTCTGAGGCCGGATTTGAACCCCAGACCTCCCATCTCTAGGCCTGGCTCTCAATCCACTGAGCTACCCAGCTGCCTCCCACCCAACTGTATTTTAAACACTTGTTTGCATAATTCCAAATTGCTGTCTAGAATTGTTGTACTAATTTGTAGTTCCACTAACAATTACATTAGTGTGCTTATTTTTCCACAACCCTTCCAACATTGACAATTATCATTTTTTGTCATCCTCAGTTTGCTGAAGTGAAACCTCAAGGTTGCTATAATTAGCATTACTATTATTATTAGTGATGAAGCATTCTTTCGTATAGTTGTTACAGTTTGCAATCCCTTTTGAGAACTCTATGCTCATTGTCACTGACCATTTGTCTATTTGGGAATGCCTTTTGATCTTCTATGTTTTGTCATTACTGATTCATGTCCTTTTTTTTTTTAGATTTATTTTGCATCCTGCTACTTTACTGAAGCCATGAATTTGTTGTTGTTATTGTTACTGTGGGGTTCTTTAAAGTAAAGCATAATACTATTTGAAAATTGTTA
>NW_025352076.1:0-3372 GCF_016433145.1 Gracilinanus agilis
CGCGCCGCGCCCGGGCAGGTGGACAGCAGGAGCAGGGCGAAGGGCGGCTCCGCAGCCTGCCCCGCGGTCTCCGCCGCCGCCGCCGCCTCCTCCTCCCGTCTGACCCGCCGCTGATCTCTCGGACCCCCCGGCGCTCGGCGCAGGACCCGCAGCTCCGCCGCCACCACCTCGTCGGCGTCTGCCAAGCTGGACACGTCGAACAGGAACCGCTGGCCTGTCTCGGCGGAGGCTTCGTCTGCAAAGGAGAGAGGCGTGAGGGACAGAAGCGCAGGGGCGGCCCACAAGGCCGCCGGGCTCTCCCCGCCGCCCCCACCCACCGGCTTAGAAGCCCCAGGCGCGAATCTGCCAGCCAGGTAAACTGAGGAGCCCTTCCCGACTGCCACCGGGTCGCCGGCACCTTCCCTGAACCAGAAAAAGCGAGAGGGCAGCCCGCTTCCCCGCTCCAGCAGGAGAAACGAAAACCCCGAAAGCCTCGGCCGGCCGCCCCGCTTCCCTGCAGGCCCGGAGAGCCGCCTCCACTCATCAGGCGAACACCGCGCTTGGGCGAAAAGAGGTCCCGGACACGGGGGAACCGGGGGTCCAGGCCCGTGGCCGGTGCCTCAGCCCTGGCTCCCCGCCGCTCTCAGGCCCAGGCAGGGGTTCCTCCCCCCGCCCAGCCAAACGGCCCAACATCCCGGGCTCCCTTGGCGGGGGCTGGAGCTGCTGCAGGGGGCGGGGCCCAGCACCGCCGGGCCAGGTAAGGCTCCCTGGCCTGTCTCCGGCCGCCGCCGTGGGGAGTCTGGGGGCCCCTCCACGGCATCTCAGGCTCGGCTTCTCTTCGGTAGGGGGAGGGGGCGCCCAGGGGGAATGGCTCCTCCGCGGAGCTCATCTGGTTTCAGTTTGCCCCGAAAGGCAGAGGCTGTGCAGGACGTTTGCCGGCATCGTGGCATTCTAGGCCCTGTCCCCGGCCCCGGCCATTCGTCCCGGCGCTGGAGACAGGCTGGGAAGGAAGGCAGAGGGAGGGCAGCCCGGAGCTCGGGGTCACAGGCGGAGGCAGACCCCCGAAGGGAAGGCGAAAGGCAGGAGGGAGCAAAGAAGCGCTGGAGAGGAGCCTCTGTCTTCTGGCCAGCGAATCCAGAATCTCCCGGGGACCTGGCCAAGCTCCTGGGCCTCTCCGGGCCTGTCAAACAAAGGGGCTGCCGCTGGGGCTTCGGCAGGGCCCTCCGGAAGGGCTGCCTTCTCCAAACCCGGCAGGAAAGAACGGGAGAGGCAAGGAGAAGCCCGACGGAAAGGGGAGCCCACAGGCTTTCCTGGGAGCGCCGGGCACGGTAGAGGCTGGTCCCCATAGAGCCCCTTCCCTCCCCAGGAGAACCTGAGGCGCTTCTCCTGGGCAAGTGCTCTGGATGGCCGGGAGCCCGGAGTAATTTAGCAGCCGGCTCCGAGGGAGGCAGGGCCTCTCCCCGACTGTGCCAAGGAGGCAGAGCTCCGAGAACCAGCCGTGCAGGGCAGTGCCCTGGCGGGTGAGCGCTGGGGGGAAGGAGCTCAGCACAGCTCCGTGAGGGCTGGCTTTCGCTGGAAGCGAGAACCTCGGGCTGGGCCGGGACTCGGGGCTCTGGAGCCCGCCCCAGCTGCAGCCGTCCTCCCGGCGGGGCCGAGGCTGCGGCTGGAGGGAATTAAGGAGGACTTTTAGCGGAGTTTCCGCCTGAAATTAGTTACATCGCTCCTATCTGTCCGCCGTAATGACTTCAATAGAGATTAATAAAGTCCAGATGAGACCCCCGCCGGCCCTCCCCCCTCCTCCGCCGGTCCGACTCAGCCCCCGCCCACGGCGGCCAGGCTGGCCCAGTGTGTACTTGGGCTCCAGGGCCGGGGCAGAGGGGAGAGCGGCGGGGCTGGCTGTGAGAGAGGGCAAGGCCAGGGTCCGACCAGGTCGGGTGGAGGAGCAGCGCTGGGCCTGGGCGGAGGATGACCAGGGAGGATGCTAAGCTACCGCACAGGGCGCCTGGGAAGGGAACTGCGAGCTCTTAGCCAGCACTCCGCAGGCGAAGGAACCTCGCTAGAGTCCGGCGGTCGCCCCCGCCTGCCCCCAGGGCCTACTCTCCCTCCCCTCTTGGCACCCTGACCCCTCGGAGTCTAGAGCCTCGGGAGTCCTCTCTTCGCCCAGAGAGCCCTCCCTCGCTCAGTGACCCTCGGACCCAGGCCCCGGAAGCTCCCTTCAGAGCCTCCCCCCCCCTCAAAAAACCCCAAACTCCCAAAGCCTGCCGGGCCAGGGTGACCCTGTATACCCCCAGCGCTGCGGCAGGTCCCACCTCCGCCTCCACACAAGTGGGCATGCCCAAGTCAGGCCAGACGTGCCCGGGAGTCCAGCTGCCCTAGCGAGGCCGCGGCGAGAGGGACGCCCTTTCCGCCCGCATCTCCCCGACCCGACCCTAACAATCCACACCCCGGACGGAATGGCGGCCTGGGGTCCCCACTGCCCCTCCTTCCCCGGCAGCGCGGCCCTCCTCGCTTCGGAAGGAGCCCCGGCTTTGACTCGGGGCAGACACACTGCCCCGGGCCTGCCTCTGCGCGTCTCCGAGCAGCACGAGATTAGGGCCGAGGGAGACCTCGGGGGCCGCTGGCTGACCCGCCCGAAGAAGGCGCGGGGCCTCCGCGCGCACCCGCACACACCCGCACACACCCAGAGCCCCCCAGACGGGACGCTGGAGCTGCCCCTGGCACTGCACAGCCCGGGGAGTGTACCTGGGGGCGCCTGGTCAGTGAAGCCGGTGACGGTGTCAGCGAGGCCCCGTTGGTGGCCGCCCGCGGACTCGGAGGCGGCAGCGGCTCCGGGAGCGAGCGCTCTGGCGGACAGGCTCCGGTAAAGGGCCAGCATGAACGGGTGCGGGATCACCGAAGGAGAGGAGCCATTCCGAACGAGCCTTGGCACTCTGGCCGCTGCCTCCGCTGGCCACGGCGACAGGGGGATGGCAGCCTCGGTCGGGCCCCGTCTAGCCTGGCCGGTGCCCCGGTTCCTCGGCACGACGGCCGCCTCCAGCCCGACCCGAGGGCGGCAGGCACTCAGCAGCCACAGGCAAAGGGCCACCGCAGCAGCAGCGCCCAGGTCCATGGGCGCCTTCTGGTCCGTCCGCTGCGCTGGGCGCCCCGCGCACTCCCCTCTCCGCCTGCCTCCTCTCGCCCTCTCTCTCTGTCTCTGTCCCTCTCTCGGGCGGCCTCCGCGCCCCCCTCTCCTCTCCTAAGCGGCGCTCAGCCGGGTCCCCGCAGTCGGTGCCCTGGGCTGCGCTGCGCACGCGGTAGCGGAGCGGGTTTGGTGAGTCGGGGCACTTCCCCGGCGCCTTTTGAAGGTAGTTTTGAAGGATCGGGGAAGTTTGCTGAGCGACCGCTGCCCCCCGC
>NW_025352077.1:0-1598 GCF_016433145.1 Gracilinanus agilis
TATATATATATATATATATATATATACTGATAGAATGTCACTCCCATTAGATTAAAGTTCCTTGAGGGCAGGAATTTTCTTTTATTCCTTTTTATATCCTCTTAGCATAGTGGCTGGCACATAGTAGGCATTTAATGAATATTATTGATTAATGAATGATCATAGCAAAAGGGAGAAATACTGTAAGTATTGCAGGCCGCTCATATTTTCTCTATCATCAAAATGAGGAAGGAAATGGAGCCTATAAGTAATACACAAGTCATCTTGAATTTGTTTTCTGTCAATATTATAGACTGTATTATTTTTGAAGGGATGGATAATGAAAATTTACAAGAAGAAAAACTATATCACAGAAAGTCAGCTCGCCTTCATCAAGAAGACATTATCCAAGACTAACCTTGTTTTCTTTTTTTTTTTTAACAAAGATCTTAGATTGGTAGACTAGGACAATGCTCTTTAACCTTGATTTGAGCAAAATATTTGATAGTTTATTCTCTTCTTGTGGAAATTTTAGATCCATGGAAGTTCAATGATAGAACTGTTTGAATGTCTAAACCCCAAAAGTCATTCCTGGTTTAATATCACCTTATAAGGAAATTTCAATGGATATGTAACTGTGTGCTATTTCTGTGATTTTTTTAAAAAATAGTTTGGATGAAGGCACAAATAGGATACAATCAGTTTGCATATGATATGAGAGTGACAACTAATGCTTTTGGATAACAGGGTCAGACTTTAAAGAGACTGGCATAGGCTAGGGTATTGAGATGAAAAAGAATGAAAATAAATGAATAGAGATTAAAAGTAAAATGTTGCACTTGGGATCAAAGAATGAGCTTCGTAATACAGAATGAAGGAGATGTGATTATAGACCAGTTCATCTGAAAAATGACCTAAAGGTTTTAATGTATGCAAATTCAATAGGAGTCAACCAAAGAATAGAAAATTAAAACAAAACAAAACAAAACATTACAGTCATCTTAGAGTATATTTAGAGAGAAATAGTATCCAGACAGAAAGGGAATAAATCCCACTGTACTCTAATTTGGTTAGACCAAATATGGGGTATTATGTTCAGTTCTAGATTTCATATTTTAGGTAGTATGTTGATGAGCTTCTAGATGAGGGTAACAAAAGTTTCAATGTCAAGTTTTTATAATGATCATTTGAAAGAATTTGAGATGATTATGCTGGCGATGCAAAGATGAACATGGGGAATGATAGTCTTCTTTAGGTCTTTGAAGTTTCACGACATGGACGAGAAAATATATTGCTCCTAATTATGTTCACTGGACAGAATTGGGAATAGCAAGTAAAAGGTTTAAAAAATGAATTTTGGCTTGATATGAAGAAAAACTTCAATACTTAGAGCTATCCAAAAGGGAAATTATTTCAATAGATAATCAGTTCAGAACTAGAAAATCAGCAGAGATGGAAAAGATTTTTAAAAATCCTTGTTTTAGGGACTATTGAAAAACAAATCCCCTAAAAAAACAGTTAGTAGAATTGTGAATTTCTGATTTTGAATATCAGGAAAAATTTCTTAAACTAGTCATATTCTTTGAACTAGACTCCAGAATGTATATATATATATATAT
>NW_025352078.1:0-1691 GCF_016433145.1 Gracilinanus agilis
ATAATATATTTATAATGTTTATAAATATACATATTTATATATAATATATATTTATATAAATATATATTATATATATTTATATATATAATAAATATAATAGATATGTTATATTTATAAACATTATAAATATATTATATATATACATATACATATATATATCTCACAAATATATGTTAGCTAAGACCCTGAGGGCTCGATCAGATGGCATTCGGACACATTGACAATAACAAGTGAGCAGCCCCAGTGGAAATGCCTCTGTAAACAGGATTTTTCACCCAGAAGGGAAGCCACCTGGACGGTCCAGAGCTATTACTTTAATTGGAAACCAAAGTGAGATCTGGCTCTCTCTCGACTCTGAAAACCAAGCATCAACCAGGAAACGAGGTGAACCAGACACCAGTGAAAACAACGGCAACAAGCAAACAAACAAACCAAACTTCGTTCCTATGACCTCAGCTCCGAGTTCTGAAAGTGAGTTGTTCAGACAGCTGGCTGCAGAGTTCTTTGGGGCCTGCATTCTGCTCGTGATGGGCCTGGAGATAAAACTGCCAATCAGAAGAATTCCATATTAGGATTAGAAATATGACAGACTCTGAGATGGGCTCAGGCTCCAAATATTTCTCCCACTAAGGCTTGAAATCTTCCTATAAGAATTTCATTCATTTGGAGCTAGAAGGGGTTATGTATGGAGGCCAATTAGTCTCCCACTCTAGAGATGGGAGACTCTAGGAAGACAAGTGACCTGCCCAAGTTCTTACAGGTAGTAAGCATGAGAGAGAGGATTTGAACCCAAGTTTTCTGACCACAGAGTTAGTACCCTTTGCCCTATTCTGTGCTTCCTTGAACAAATGCTTCTGGGAAGGGTGATGCATTCCGTCCTTCACCTCTCAGGGTAAATGAGTTTTATTAGGTTCTTTCCTCCTTCCCAGAAGAGAATGGGACAGCACATGGCCATAGCTTGCCTAGGGGACAGGAAGCACCAAAGAAAAGAGGAGTGCCCTTTTTAGCAGAGGTGGAGGACTACAGCTATGAAATATTGCCTTTAGTCAGAAATGATCAATATATTAGTTTTGGCCAAACTGCTTTTTTCTTCTTTTTTTAATCTGAGTTAGAAGGAAAGGCTCTCTAGTTGGAGGGAGGGATGAATATCCTTAAAAATGAAATGGGAATAAAAACAAAAGATATCAACAAAAATAATTTTGAGAAGAAATGAGAAGTAAGGATCCCAAAAGGTTAAGTTAAGAGTTAAATTAGGATAAAAGTTAGACTTGGAGGGTTTGGGGGAGTAAGTTAGGATAAGGTACACATTAGAGCAAGGGTTAAAGTAAGCAGTGGGGAGAAGTTATAGGGTTACCATTAAGAGTCAAGATTTTGTTTAGAATTGTCAAGGTGAATTAGGGTTGGAGCTTGGAGTAGGAGGGTTACGAATAGAAATAAGGTGATGTATGTATAGCTATGGGCAGTGGCTAGCTGGTCCTGGAGTCAGGAAGACCTGGGTTCAAATCCAGCCTCAGACACATACTAGATGTGTGACCCTAGGTAAGTCACTTAATTCTGCCTCAGTTTGATGCTTACCTCTTTTCACAACCTAGCCCCTTCTTACTCTTCCAGCCTTCTTATACGTCATTCTCCTACACTTTCTCTACAGTTTAGCCATATTAACCTCACACTGGCTTATCACTGTGTCTTTG
>NW_025352079.1:0-4153 GCF_016433145.1 Gracilinanus agilis
GGAAACACAAGTTTAATTCATTCTATGGCCAAACTTGTAACAAATTTGCTTTTGTGTCAAATCAAATTTCCCCATTTAAGTGAATGGAAATGCAATTAATTTGTTCTGGCCACAAAAAAACAAATGGATTTTTTTGTTTTATATGCTTTTAATTATGAAAGTATACTTTATAAGTAACAAATAAATATATTTATAGATAATAAGAAAGAATATAAAGAAATAAACTTGCTTATGAAATGTTATTTACCTTCAAGATCAAAGAGGTTGGCAGAGAAGGTTTTCATTTTGGGTGCTATTGCTTAACATAACTTACTCTCTACACAAGTAACACTACATTTAAATGCAAAATTGACATTACACATTACTTATGCTATGTAGTTTTATTGGTAAACTTAATTGCTATTTTTTTACTTTACTTAATTATCATTATTTTCTTCATTGAATTTTGACTGTTTTACCACACTTTCCTCCATTTCACTTAGAGGCAAAAACCTCTCCATGGAAGTTTGTTTTTTCCTCCTTTTCAGAACATTTTGATGATGGGTAAAACAAGTGTTGTCACACAGCTCTAATGCAGGATTTGTTCTAACTTTTTCTGGGTGTGTCTTTTCAATAAACTGTTTAATTTTTTTCCCATATCCTCAACATTTCCTTAATATCACTTGTACTGATTATTTCATTCAGCTTGGGCTTCTCCCACAGGGTGAAAGCTCATGATTCAAATATTTGCTCGTGACTCAAAGCAAAAATTCTGGATCGTGCCTGCTCATATCTCAGATTGTTTCTGATTTAAGGCACTCACGTATTAAGGTACCACTGAACTGACAAAAAGTACATACCCATTGATTGGGGAATGACCAAACAAATTTTGCTATAGAAAACTAATGAAATACTACAGTATTTTAAGAAATGACTGATTTCTTCTCTACTCTTTAATCTGATCATACTTTCTGTCCCTAAAATCATGGAAAAAGAGAAAGAAATAAACCTTTATTAAGTGCCCACTTTCTTCTCATTTGACCTTTATTTTGAATTTTGTTAAAATCAGTTGATAATTTTACTCAAAATAGTGCTCCCCCAAACTGGAATATGTAAAAATATTTCAATATATCAGTTTTCCCTTTGTGTTAAAGGACACATATGATAGGGATTCTCTGAAATGTTTGACAAGAAAAGTCACAATATCAAATGGCAGATTCTCTTGAGATAAATGAATGATTTTATGTACATTATATATGTAATTAATATATATATCCCAGTTTCATTCATATTTCAACTCCCAGTTTCATTCATATTTCAATAGTTTTTCATAGTAGTGTAATGGGAGTGCCTATGCAAACATGTAAGAGAATGGGGACCATGCTTCTGATAAGATAGTTTGATAAATAATGAAGATGCTTTGGAGGATTTGGAAGCCATGTACATATTCTATACTTGCTACCAGTGTAATCATCCTGGTGAAGAGGAAGCTCCACTGCTGAGGGCACCAAGTGGAGGAGCGGCTTCAAGCACTCTCTCATCTGAGGACAACAGCAAGTTGAGAGTGGATGGTCCTGCCATTATTTCTGTTTCCACTCTATCCATTCATTCTTGCTTCTAGGTGAAGGAGATTAGAAATGTCCATGACCTTGCTAGCTTTAAAATGTCATCTCACCTCAAGATCTGGGATTAAATACATACCATTAAATGAGTCAGTAAAATATCAGTGTATCTAAGAATGATCTTCAAGACCAAACCAAATATTAGCTAAGACATGTGTTCATCAAGCAGTAATAACTCATTGGATCATGAACTTTAAGGGAACAATATTATATAGAAGCTATGTTATATCTTGATCTGTTCTCCCTCGAGACTGAAGTGTTTTAGGGGAAAGTACCATTGAAAAGATAGGGGGAATTTTTGTGTTTATTATATCTTTATTTGAATTATTACCTTTAAAAGTTAATCTATGTTAATTGGTTAAATGAACCTGGCTACTAACAAGATATTAAGAACTGGTCTATTGAAACATATACCATTAGACAAAAACACTCAGGATCTTCAAGCTCTTTTCTAAAATGCTAAGGTTTTGGGGGCTGTTAGAGGTAACCTGGCTCTGCGATTGTGTTAGCAGAAGGTAATGACTCCACTGAATTGTGAACTTTGCAAATACTACTCCTGACATATGAGCTATGCAACAAAGTGATGGAGTCAAGAAATAGTTTTCCAACCATGAATTTTAGTCAAGTTTAAAATAGATTCAGTTTGGTTTCAGGCCCCTTCAGGTTCGACGGAAGCCAAGAGCAATTTGGTCAAGCGTGACATTTACTGACATTACTCAATTTCATATTGAAATTTGAGTGTTCACAGAAAACCCCGGACCTGCTTATCCAACAGCATTGACATTTCAACAAGATTGCATTTATCAAAAGTTGAGTCTCCATGACAGCGAAGCCAAGAAATCAGTTGGATCAAACATGGGCCCTCTTAATACCTACACCTAATCGATTGTTCAATTTCAGTCTTGATAGAATTGACTGATTTGACTTTTTTTTTCCTACCTTATTCTTGCCATTCTATTTGAAGCTTGTCTAGACAGCGGGTACAAGTTTGACTGATTTCTCTTCCATTCAGGCTTCTTTGCATACTTTGATGTCAATACACTGGTTCTGCTCTTTTAGATTTTCTGTTCTTAGTGAATGCCACCTGAAATTCTGTTTTAATGTCCATGTGGTCTAGAAAGGGTTCCAGTATGATACCAATAAAATTTAAAAGTTTAAAGAAAGGTATATAGCATTATATATATTATGAATACATATATACATGTATATTTATATGTTGGTGTATGTATATACATATAATAGCAGGTATTAAGACTAGTCTTTAATATAATTCTTTTTTATTAAGATTTATTGTAAACAGAGATACAAGTAATGACTGGGTACCTTAGCTAGTACTAGCTACTATAAAAAATAAATTAACTTTCAAGCTATAAAAGCTAATATTCTCACACATATTCCTTAAAATTAATAAGTTCATCTAACAAACCCGTACTCAATGTCAGTGTCTATAGATTAGGAGTTCTTAACCATTTTTTGTACATGTGAGATGGACCCTTCTGGCAGTCAGATGATGCCTGTTTACATCTTCTCAGAATGAAGTTCTTAAAGGCAAAAAAGTAAGTCTATAGAATTACAAAGGAATATATTTTTATTAAAGTGAAATTATAAAAAAAAACAATCCAGTAATTCACAGATTGGAGGATAAAAACCTCTGGCATAGATCCAAATATGTCCTGCTATTGGAAACTCACTAAAAGTAAATTGAATTTTAACAGGAATATTAAATTTAAAGGATTTGGAAGATTAAGTCATCATTTAACGAGTTGCCACAATGTTCCTCTGAGTAACAAGTCCTCTTTCTGGACAACATATTTCATCTGTAAATTAGACAATAAGGAGGAAATAGCCAAAATAATATTGTCAATATGAAGAACATGGGAACAGTAGATCTCATTTTTCCCCCTAATGTGAGTGTGAACAAGGGAATAAGATTTACTTCCCTCATTCCAGCCAGTGGAGAGCACCTGTGCATGAAAGCTGATTTGGTCTGTGAACATTTTTAAGGTAAAGGCGAGAACCTGTCCTGATAGTAGTAGGTTAGTCTGTTCTTTCTACCACAACGGCCTCACAGAGTCACTTGCAGGGCAAATAGGGTCACAGACAGGAGAGGACCAGAGGTCAGGGACAGAGACAGGGATAGGCAAAGGTTAAACATGTGGGTAGAACAGGTAAAAAATCTCTCTTTGCTCTGGAGATCTCCAGTCAAGTTAGCAGGAGCAGTAAATCTTTTCTTCTGCTTTTATTTAGAGTTTGGTGGGTTTGGGGGGAGAAGGGAAGGTGAGAATGTAGGAGGTCCCAGACCATGAAGGGTAGAAGCAGAAAGAGAAAGAAAGAACACAGTACTCTACAGTAAAGTAAATATAGGTGTTTTTTTGGGGAGTGTATTTTTCTTTCAGAATTCTTTACTTAAAATAAAATTTGAATATTAAAAATTTACATGAAGGAAGAGGTGTTGGTAATTGAGTAAAAACAGACTAAACCTTGTAATGAGGGAGAGAAAGAGAGAGAGAGAGAGAGAAAGAGAGAGAGAGAGAGAGACAGAGAGAGAGAGA
>NW_025352080.1:0-1605 GCF_016433145.1 Gracilinanus agilis
AGATAAAGGAGGAAACAAAGGGAGGGATGGCTGGAGGAAGGAAGGAAAGAAGGAAAGAGAGAGAAAGAGAAAGACAGAAAGAGAAATGAAAGAAGGAAAGAGAGAGAAAGAAAGAATAGAAGAAAGGAAAGAGAGAAAGAGAGAGAGAAAGAAAGAAATCAAGAGAGAGAGAAGGAAAGAAAGGGAGTGAGGGAGGGAAGGAAGGAGGAAGGAAAGAAGGAAGAAGGAAGGGGTACTTAAAGATATTATCAGTCAATGCAGTATAAAAATAATTATGAAATGAAGTCTGAAAGTGAGGAGGGCAGTCTTGTAAGTCAGATATTTGTTTTTGGTGAAAGTGCTAATTGCTCAGGATAATATCTTTCTGTGAGTTCTTCAAAAACAAGTTGTAGCTTCTGACTTTCTCCTTATAGCATGTGTGACATTTATTCATTTCCACAGTTACTGTATAATATAGAAAGAGCATTGTTATTATAACCCAACAAGTCTATGACACAAGTCAATTCATAAAAACACTTCCTCAATTATGGCAAAAATGGATATCTTCAACAGGACTTGTGATGTCAGCCCAGGGGATTTCCAAGAACCCAACCATGTGTACTACCTTGTGCTCTTGCAAAGAGATACATTAAGTCAGGATAAAGGAAAAGAGAGGCAGTATCCGCACAAGTAAAAGGATTCTGGTTTTTATGGGAAAGGTGGGGGTGGCTCAACTCTGTTATCTCTCAGTCTAACACTGCACCTAAACAAGCAAGGAAACATTTTATCCCAATATAAGGAAACTGGTATCTTTGTTTGTGGGGTACAGGATCAAAACAAAGATAAGATTTTTTTTCCGCCCTTTAATCTTTTTTTTAATCATATATTTTAGGGCTTAAGAGGCCTTAGAGATAATATAATGAAAATATCTTATTTTACAGATGAGGAACAAGTCTACAGAAATAGATTTCCCCCCAAGGTTACAAAGCTAGGAAGTAGAAGAGTTAGAACTGGAACCCAAGTGTTCAACCTACTTTTCACTAGATCACATTTCTTTTTATTCTATCAAAAAAAAAAAAGATTCCAAATTTGAAACTCTCTGTAGGTTTTCAGTTGACCAGATTCCTAATCTTTAGCTACTCTGCTTGTACTCTGGTGGACACACACAAGTGCATACACATGTAATACACACAGATACATGCATAAGTAACTTGAGGATCACTCTGGGCTCTTCTAGTTGAGGTTTGACCTTATTTTGTTCAGAATCAGTCCTCTATTTCTCTTCCTCGGTCACTAGCTTCAAACCATACTGCCTCCACTCTGTCCCTCAGGTTCTTTCCCAACTTAAACCAAAAACTTGGATTTAGCCTCAAGAATCATCTTGTACTCTGAGACCTCCAAACCATATAATCTTTCCTTTCCCCTTTACAGCTTACTCCCCTTATAACTCTTCCAATAGACTATAATCTCCCTGAGGGCAGAGGTTATCTTGCTTTTATATATTTTTATACCTAGTGCTTAGTACAATGCTTGGCACTAGTAAGTAATTATTAAATGTTTTTCTTACCCTTTCTTCCTTCCTTCCTTCCTTCCTTCCTTCCTTCCTTCCTTCCTTCCTTCCTTCCT
>NW_025352081.1:0-3690 GCF_016433145.1 Gracilinanus agilis
AGAGGAGAGCAGAGGAGAGGAGAGCAGAGGAGAGGAAAGGGATGTAAAGGAATGTAAAGGAAAGGAAAAAAAGCCATGTTTGATGATGATTAGAGAATTGTCTTTGGAATTAGGATGACCTAAGTTTGAATTCTGACTCAAGATACTTGCTGATCTTTTGGGGGAAGAGTAATATCTTCAAATCATTTAAGTGGTCAGTGGGCAGAGTTACAAGTCTTAGAGCAAAAGTAGTAAAGTAGTCATACTATAGTTGATTAGTATTTTAAATTAAACTGATTGTCTTTTCCTTATCACTGCTAGTATAGCATGCAATGATGATTTTATAACAACTCCACAAGGAATTGATAAGGGGCCATGAAAATGTCTCACTAGATCCCACAGAAAAAATGTTCTTCCAAAGCCTCTCATAAGGCAAAAACTTTAATTTTTCTCTTCTAGTAGGCTCCTAAGTTTGAGTTGCCATTGGCTGATGAGACACAGAATGCTAAGTTGGTGACATAATGAACTGCAGAGATTTGTCATTACCTACCATATGGGCTAGAATAATTAGATTTGGGTTTTTGTCTTTCTCGAGACCCAGGTTCAGTCATTCATTTAGGGAAATATTAAATTCTTTAATTTTTGCTGTTTCTATTTTAATTTTTCTCTTCCTCCTTTAGTATAGGCTATAGCAATCTTCTTAAATCACATGATATTTTGCCTACCTTTCCTTTCTGATTTGGTAGCTGAGGAGGGTTATCAGAAATCACTTCCACATAATGGCAATAACCAAAATACCTAGATTTGCAATGCATGCGAAGATTTCTATAAAGACATAACAGAACATTCTAAAACCAGCATGGACAATATGGACATTAGTGGATGTAGGACAATGTTATCTTCTTAATTTGCTGGAGGCAGAAAAGAGAGGTATGCAAAGAGGAAGAAGAGCAAAGAAAGGGGGTTGTATAGAGTAGGAGGGATAAGTAAAAGGTGGAAAAGGAGATGGAGAGAAACAGAATATGAGGAAAGGAAGAATCTAGGCTAGATCCAGAGATCCAGAAAGAGGCTGTCATTCTCCTGTGCCATGAAATCAGAAAAAAAAAAGACAGAGGATGGAAGAATTCAAGAGCAAAACTGAAGAAGCCTTGTCTACTAATTATGGCCAAATGAGGAAACATTTTCAGTCATGCTTCCTTTCTTTCCTTAATTTCATCTTCCTAGAGTTGATACAATGCCCATCTGTACTGGGAACTCTTCCAGCAGAAGTTATGGATTTTCAATGACAGGAGTCTTACCCCAATTATATGAACAACAACTCATCTCTTTCAATCAATTCAACATGATTCCTTGGAAATAATGAGGGACCTACTCAGTCTCACAACAGAGAGTTGCCCCCACTCAGTTTTACAAAATCCAATTTTATTCTACCATCCCTATCCCATTTAAATATCTACAAGAGGGAAGAGACTTTAAAAAAGCTAATAACTGGGTTATGGCTATAGAAACAGGGAAGGAAGAAGTATTTATATAACATTTACTATATGTCAGGATCTGTTCTAAGCACATTACAAAAAATTTCTCATTTGATCCTTTTAAAAATCTCACAAAGTAAATGTTAACATTGCGACATAGCTAGGAACTGTCTGAGGCCAGATTTAAACTCAAGTCTCCTTGACTCCAAGTCTAGTGATCTATACACTATACTACTATTTGCCCCAGTAGATTAAAATATAGTATGGCCTAGATCTGTATTATAGGGAACTACCAAGGGAGGAAGTTTCCTTGAGACATGCAAATCAGCATTTTACAGGGAAGGCAAAGTCTTAGAAAACTGTCTAGAGTGCTGAGAAGACAAATGTATTATACAGGAAAACTTGACTAGCATGTCTTAGAAATCCAGAAACTCATGGAAGAAAGTAAACTTTTAAGAACAAGAACTGGACAAGCAGAAGCTAATGATTTCCTAAGATAACAAGAAATAAAAAAGCAAAGTCAAAAGAATGAAATATTAGGAGAGAATTTTAAACATCTTATCATGAAAATAACTCACTTGGAAAATAGATTAAGAAGAGGCACTTTAAGAATGGTTGAATTTCCCTAAAGTTATGATAAAAAAAAGAGCTTAGACAACATACATGAAGAAATCATAAAGGAAAATTGTCCAGAAATTCTAAAATCCGAGAGTAAAACAGAAATGGAAAGAATCCACTGATCACTACCTCAAAGAGATCCAAAGATAAAAAGGCACAGGAACATCATTCCTTGGTTCTGTAGCTTCCAGTTTAATGAGAAAATACCACAAGCAACAAGAAAAAATAAATAAATACTGTGGAGTTATGGTCAGACTAAAATAAGACAGCAGCCACAACATTAAAAGAATACAAGTCATGGAACACAGCATTTTGTAGAGCAGGAGAACTGGGTTTACAACTAAGAATAATAACATGCTCAGCATAACTAAGTGTAATTATAAAAGATAAATGGACAGAACAAATTGAAGGAGTTTCAGGTATTCCTGAGGAAAACCCAGAACTCAGGAAAATATTTTATCTATAAGAAACATATAAAGGTAATGATGAAAGACTAATCATAAGCAACCCCAAATCTAATATTGCTTGATTATTATATTGAAAAATGTTATGACCTCTGGAAATAGCATCATTCCCTAGGCATTTTAAAGGGAGTATATATGAATAGAAGACTCAAGGTGTAGGGGAATTTAATAGAATAATCTGAAAGGTAGTTAACTAGAGGAGGTAGACTATCTCATCTGAGAAAGAATGAGTGGAGAAAGGGAGGAGGGGAAGGAGAACTTGGTGGTACTGGAACTTTACTCCCATCAGATCTGGGATAAAGAGAGAACAACATACACAATTAAAAGGGTAAAATCTTCTTAACTTATAGAGAAAAAGGAGGGAAGGAGGATGGAATAAAGGAGGGGACTGGGACAGGATAAAGGAGTGACCAAGCTTCCCCTTAAAGTACTGAGAGATGAGAGAAATAAAAGTAGTTTAAGAGAAAGAAAGGCAAGGAGATAAGAAAAGGAAGGGATATCTAGAAAGAAGTGCATATCAAGAAATACAATGGTAAAGTGAGGAGATAAAGGAGGGACTCAGGATAAGATAAGGGAGAGATTTTTAGAATCAAACCATATCAAGAAATAGAAGGATATGGTTGGGAGATAAGAAAGGGACTTTTGGAAATTTGGATAGAATAAGAATTAGAAGTTAAGAAGGAAAAGATAAAGGAAGATCCCTTGGAAAATTGGGCCAATTTATACGTAGGAGAGGAAAGGGACAGGAAAAGGGATGATTTCTAAGAAGGGGTGCAAATTGGAGAAGTAGAAGACAGAAGAATTTGGACATCTGAGGAATACAGCAAAAATAAAGGGAAAGAAGAAAGAATAATAAACAAAAATAAAATGGAGGGAAATACCCAATTAGTAATTATAACATTGAATGTGACTGGGTTAAATTTACCCATAAGAAGAAAACAGATAGCAAAATGGATCAAAACCCAATAATATGTTGTTTACAATAAGCACACCTAAAAATGAGACACATAGAGTAAAAATAAAAGACAAGAGCAGAATTCACTATGCCTCAGCTAATACAAAGAAAGAAAGGATAGTAATGGTGATCTCTGATAAAGTTAAATCTAAAAGAGATATAATCAAAAGATAATTTTTATTTTTATATATATTTATTT
>NW_025352082.1:0-1363 GCF_016433145.1 Gracilinanus agilis
CCCCCATCCCTCCTTGCCTCCTGAACGCCTCCTGGCTGTCCCCCACACTCTACCTCACAAACCTCCCAGGCCATTGCCCTCCCCTTCCTCCCCGTCCCATCCATCTTCCTTGGAGCCGGCCCGAGGGGACGACGAGTTGGTATCCAACTGTCTGAGGTCCTGATGGAGATGCCAACAGGGGACCATCTTTATTGCTGACCCCGTCCACCCCCTGCCAACCCCGTCTCGTAGAGACCCAGCGTAGACCTGAGAGAAGTTTAATTTATACTTAGAAACATTTTGTACAGGTTTTTTAAAGTTTTTTTCTTTTGATTTTGTTTATTCAGAGTTTCTAGTTTTGTATTCTGCCTGCTTCTATGCTGAAAGCACTCCAGCTTGTTAATTATCCCTCAGTTTACCTCCTCGATTTTCCAGTGTACCTTCCCTGCAATCTTGTGGAGCTCCGACTGTCTCATTTCAAATGGTTTCTAAATAAAATGATAAAAATCAGCCTCGGTGTCTCGTTGGCCCAGGTAGGCCAAGAAGGACGACTTCAAAGCAAAGCCGGCCGAGGAAGGCCAGTGCCCGGCCCCGGTGAAGCTATCTTGTCCCTGGGGGCCCTGGCACCCCGAGAGCAGACGCTGAGGGTCCCCCCACAACACACAGCGCCAGTCTCTATCAAATGTGGTTTTTATTCAACTGACAAGCACTTTTTCTACAGCTGCACTTGTGGAACATCACATGGCAACAACAGGAGTTTTCTAGACTTTTTTTCCTTTTTAACCTTATTAAAAATGAGATTGGTCCTAAAAATATAGAAAGAAATAAATTTAAATTCACAAAAAAACTGTACATTATCAAAAAGTCACTAAAACACCACATTTGGTTATATAAAAGTTATTAGTCCCTCTGCCCCGGCAGGAACCGGGAAGGAGCTGGGCCGACGAGGGGGTTTCTTGCTCTTCGGCGGATGCGGGCGAGGATGGAGGATCTTTTTGGAGGGATGAAGCAGATCTCACGCAGCTCTTCCCTCTGCCCCACCCCCTCCCAGCAAGTCCAAAATTAATTCGAGGGCTTTTCTCCCTGGTGGGGGATGGGGTGTGTGACCGAGGGCAGGAAGCGCCCCAACTATACTCCAACATCGAACACAAAGTTTGTTACAGCGCAGTTTAGATAAAATATAAATATTTATGCATAATATAGTCAATTCAAATAGTCTTCAATTCACCTCTTATTTAAAATAAAAAAAAAATCTCAAAATAATTTCTGAGGTTTATCTGACAGAAAAGGCGACTTGAGCAATGAGATGGAAACAGACGCGCCGGGCAGGGAGAAGGGAGGGCCGCGCCCCCTCCCGGCCCTCAGTGGTTATCCAGTGCAGCGG
>NW_025352083.1:0-4648 GCF_016433145.1 Gracilinanus agilis
GAGAGAGAGAGAGAGAGAGAGAGAGAGAGAGAAACCTATATCCCAAGGGATAAGAACTTCTTGTATTTCATCAATGAGAGTTTAACTTCAAATGAAGTTGATGCCTAGGGGGAAAAATCTTCTTTACTCAGCTCCAAAACAGGAACATGAGAACTGAACTTCTAGGTTAGCTTTTCTTTTTGGGTAAAGAAATTAGAGGGATGGTAGGATTCTGCATTGAAAAAGTTTCTATCTTCACAGGATTAGATCAAAGGTAGTAATGAATCCTAAATCCTAAATGAATCCTAAATACACTAGCTGATGTTCCTGCATTGTTTTCCCTGTGATTTTATCTATTTAAATTATTATCACAACTTGTATTAGAAATCAAGGTTAATAAATGAAGTAAACAGAAGGGAATGGATTAAAATAGAATTTTTTTCCTACTCGAAATGGGATTGACATGAGATATAGTTATCTAAACTTACAACAAACTCTGAAACTAATGATATAAGTATTTTTACCCATATGTCAATCAATCAATCAACAAGCTTTTTAACAATCACTGTATAAAAAGCTGAGGAAACAAAGAAAAGAATGAATCTTTGCTCTCAAGGGCATTATTAAATTATAATTCTATGAAAGCAGAGTTCAGTGCAAAGAGTACAAGACTGAGATTCAGAAAACCTCAATCTACTTACCTCAAACTGTGTAATTTGAGGCACATTGTGTATTTTTTCTTAGATTCAGTTTTCTTTTCTATAAAATGGGGATAATACTAAATTGCCTACCAACTAAGAAGTTGCCGTGATGTACCTGCCCTTGTAAATGGTAAAGGCTATATTTTCAGAAAAAAAATTGGCTAGTAGAAGTTAGCAGAACCAGAAGAATAATTTACATATATATGAATAATATTGTAAAGATAAAAATTTTTTGATCAAATTAAATACTGATAGAAACATGGGGAACAGACCTAATATTACATTGCTAGAGCAGTGTTGATTTTTTTTAAAACAAGAAGGAAATATACATTAAGAGCTACAAAACTTTTCATACTTATTGACATAGAGATCCCATTGCTAGGGTCAGGCCCTAAAAGCATTATTGAGAGGATACAAAGGTGTGAATGTATGAAAATATTCATGGAAGCTTTGTTGGCTATGGCAAAATACCTGGTAATAAAGCAAATGAAATGAATGGGAGAAATGGGAGAAATTGTGATATTTGAGTGTAATGGATTTTATTTTGTTATTAGATATGACAATATTGGAAATATAAAGAAAACTAGGGACCCACAAGAAGAGATGAAAAGAGAAGAAAAGAGAATAATACATACCATGATTATATTAGCCACAAAATTAAGAGAAAAAAGTATCCAAGTGAAACAAATCCAAAGGGAACTCAAAAGCAGAAAATGTTTATATTAGCATCCATATATAATTTTATAAACAATGTGGATTTTGTGGTTTTGTACAAATTTTTTTGTATTTGTTTCATTAATTTTTTGTTGTTGTAGTAGTGGTTACCAAGTATATAAGAGATAAAAACAAAACAAAACAAAACAACAGCTTTTAAATACTTAGAATGAAATGACCAATCCCAATAGCAGATAGAGACATGAAAGACTTGGGAATAGATAAAAGCGATCACTGACTAATGTAGGATTTGTTTTATTTGACTTCTGTTTTTTGTTTTGGTTTTCTTGCTTTCTCAGTGGATTGAGGAAAGGGAGCCGAAAAAAGAGAATTTGTAACTGAAAATAAAATAAAATTGAACTCAATTACAAAATTTTTTTAAAAAAAGAACTCTATAGTTTAAAATAGTTAAGAACAATAAAAATACTTTATATATTTTAATATTACTGTTTTTGTATTGCCAGTGTCTAGTCCTGTGCTTTGCACGTGGTGTATATGCTTAATAAATATAGGATATTAAAAGAGGAATAAATGTTGCTACTGCCTCAAAATACATTAATTGACTATAAAGACATATGAAAAATCTTTTTGATTGTATTTCATAAGCAGAAAAAAAGCTAATTTTCTTGTCTCAACTTGGCAACTATTTTTATAAACTCCCCGAAAATTGTTTGCTGGTTGTTCTTATGCATATTTACAAACTCAGGTCTTTTGGCATTGAATTATTTTTGGAAATCAGAATACCATGCCAGGCAGTTTTCTGTCGCTATTCAAACAAAAAAAAAATAAGGAAAAGATTTGTGTAAAAGATGATTTTGTTTTTGTTGTATAGATTAAGGAAAGAATTCACAAAATATATTTAAGGCAACTGAAGAACAGAGAAAAGACAGGCATTTCTCTCAGTTTAACAAGTTGATGACATCGTGACACTGTCATTTCTTAAGTCACTGTAATGGGGGGGCTGTCCAGTGGTGATCCATGTTTTCAAAGCATATATGATATAACCTGTTTTTTTTGCTAACCCATATAGAGAATTAGGTGAGTTTGTTTCTGGAAATGCATGACAGTGTGTCATGGAAGGGAGAGGTCCTGTCCCTAATTCAGAGCATGCACAGAATCGTGACAGTTTCTTGTACATGGAATAAGAGAAAATCCACAAATAACTGCTGTGTCAGAACTGAGTGGACATACACAGGAACCCAAGACAAAAATTTGACCTCTCTTTCCTCTCCTCTAAGCCATGAGTTGTCAACATGACTCTGGACACTGCAAAGCATGTAAAGAGTACATTTCTTCCAATTTTTCTAATTAGTGAGTCAATGATCTCCAGGACAAGCTTTTTCCTGAACAGGGCTCCAATTAGAAGGTTCATAGAAGTCATATTAAACCCAGTAGTGAATCTACTCAGAATCTGGGACACTATACCAGGCAGGTGTAACAGTGAAGAGAGCCTCTGCCAAAATTGTAATAATAATGAGAGCCAGTCAACAATGTTAGAGATGGAGGGAAGATAGAGAGTATATGAGGTGAGACTCTCTTCTAGCTCTCCCCTCCCACTGGATACACACTGGGAGACTTCAAGGGGGTGTCACCCCAAAACTGGGTGACCTGGATGGTTGTGCCACCTCACAGGAGTTGGGGTCAAGGCTTCCCTATAAGATGAGGTATGGGGGACCCCAATCCGATTCTGAATGAGGATGGGGTTCATACAAGCCTCTCCCGATGTCAGTCAACTTCACAGCAGGTGGTATGGCTCCAAGATGGAGGCAGCTAGACCAAGCTGTGATTCCCTTCTCTCTTGTTGTCTCTTAGGCACTCTGACTAATGAATGGCTTTTATTATTTGCAATTCAGGGATTGGGGAAAGGGGTGAAGGGCAGAGGGATTTTGGGGTGCCCTCTTCTCTATTTCTATGGTGTCCATCACTCAGGTGGGAACCTTTGGGGTTCCCACTCCCAAGCTTCTTCTCCACCCCTTCTCCTTCTGATTCTATTTCTATTTCTATCCCTTTCTATAATTATAAGTTAGACTGGAAAGGTTCTCTCAGCAAGATTGGGTAATGGGGGAAGGAGCCTAAGAGATTGCTCCCAAAATGGAGCCCCAAAATTTAGCTGACTCGATGATTAAAGTCATGCTGAGAGAGATGCGATGGAATCTTTGACCAGGGAATCAGGGTTTCAATGTCCAAAGAAAGATACTCAGGAAGCCCTCAGGACTGGATCTGAGCTGGGTTGTTCACCTCCTTCCTCTCCCAGTCCTCAGCCAGAAGGCCTCTCTCCTTTCCTTCCTCCTCCAGGGAATCTCCCAGAATTACCTTGGTCTCAACTGTCACCAATTGTCACCAACTGTTACCAACTGTCAGCCACTCCTTTTCTGGCTCCCCTTGTCCCATACCCCTTGCACAAATCTCATCCTTACACAGGTAAGATAGAGACTCATCCATTAGCTGTCCTAAACCCAAACATGTACTCTTTGATGCAAATGTTTTTGATAACTGCTTTCTACTTGAACCACTTTTCCTAATTACTCACATAATAAAAGAAAGACTGTGCCTAGGTGGGCAGGGAGTAGAGTGAGTTTATTTTTCTGTTCTTATATATATGAGTAAATGTTCTTTTGTAAAAGGTATATGTTGGGGAAATATCAACAATGCACACAAATCACTAGAAAACAAATCAGAATGGGGGGTTGAACTATAGAATATTAGACCTGTGAGTGGGAAATGTAGACAACCAAGCTCTAGGCAATGGAACCTGCTCCTGAACCTGTGAAAGGGAGAGTTAGTCCCTAGCCTCCCCACACACTTAGGAGAAGCTGAGCTAATATCGTTATTTTCCCCATATGTTCATTGTTCTCAACCTGTCAGAAGATATCAACTGAACTTTCCCTGTACTACTATTTTTGTCTCTTTTCTTGTACTATTTTGTTAACAACTGAATACATTGAATTAAAAACATTTTTAATAAAATGTCCAAGGACCTTTTCCTCCAAGTTTTGATGCTGGCTGACAACTTTGTTCCAGTCTTTATGCTTTACATATCAAACATCTCATTGAGAATAGTGAATGGCAAACTTTGTGCAGGCTTTGTCTTATTTTCATTCAGGGCACATTGGAAGCATCTGGCATATTTATTATTCATAATAAAGCCCATGATGAGTTTTACTTCTTTTTTTTTTACAATAGGTTATGTATGTCATATGCATTTTGCACAAATAACCAGATGCTTCACTACTAACACACAAGAACCATAATTG
>NW_025352084.1:0-5252 GCF_016433145.1 Gracilinanus agilis
GTTAGGAAGAGTTTGAGGCCAGATTTAAACTCAGGACTTCCCATCTCTGGGTCTGGCTCTCAATCCACTGAGCCACCAGCTGCCTCCCCGCCCTGAGTATTTCTATTCACTGGCTTAGTCTAGGATATCCAAAAAGGTACATCTAGGCCTAGAAACTTTTGGATGCTCCCTGAGGCCCTTGGGGAAAGGAGGATAAGAAATGAGAATAAACTCTAAGTAAATACCTGCTCCTCATAACTTATTGGTTTCCCCAAGGTGACCAGGTAAAGAACGTGCTAATTTGGAATCCAAGGACCTGTGTTCAAATCCTGACTTTGTCACTTACTATTCAGCGTGTCCTTGGGTAAGTTATTTTAGCTTTCTGGTCCTCAGAGTCCTCATCTATAAAATGAAGGGGCTAGGGTAGATGGCCTCTAAGGAACTACTGTTGTTCACTTGTTTCAGTTGTTTCCCATTTTGGAATTTTTTTGGCAAAAATCCTAGAGTGGTTTACCATTTCCTTCTCCAGCTCATACCAATGAGGAAACTGAGGCAAATCGGATTAGGTGATTTATCATAGAAAAGCTAGAAAGTATCTGAGGTCAAATTTGAACTCGGGCCTTCCAGAGTCCAGGTCTGGGCACTCTCTCCACTAAGCTGCTCATCTGAGACACTCTCCAGCTCAAGATATATGATCCTAAGGGCAAAAGCAATGTTTGGTTCTCTGCTGGAGCAGCCTGGAGTCAACCAGCTCGTTCCAGCTCTAGAGTTGATATGAGATTGTAAATCAGTAAACACTACAAGTCAGATCTTACTTAATGAAGAAAATGTTACTAGCGTAGATTACACAAAAAAGTGTGTCCTTCAGTAAATTTCCATCCCTCCTACTGAGCTGGTTGTTAAATATTTAACCACATAACTCTGGCTCACTGGGACCAAGATAGGACACTTATCTCACCTGCCTCAGCTTACAGCTTAGCTATTTGGGTCCTGGTTTCTGTGAAAGATGACACAGTGATGTGTAAACAAACACTCCAGGGAGCCAGGAAGATGAGGTATCTTTTCCTACTCATTTCTCTCTAGGAATGTGGATTCCCATCTCATCATAAGAGACAGGTAAGCAGCTCGGGGCATAGAGAGCCAGACCCAGAATCTGGAGGACCTGGGCCCAATTCTGGCCTTAGAGACTTCCTAGCTGTGTGACCCTGGTCAAGTCACTCAAGTCCATTGCCTAGCCTTTGCTGTTCTTCTGCCTTTAGAACCAATACACAGTATTGATTCTAAGACAGAAGGGAAGGATTAAAAAAACAAACAACAACAACAATCTCACCATATATGAGGAATCAAGGCAGGATGGAGAGGAAGTGGGAAGCAAAGCTTAGCCCAAAGGAATCAATAGTGCCAACTAGTTATCTTTGTACAAGACGTTTACGCTCTGAAACTCTACAAGTCTGTTCTCTGCAGGTTTGGATATTCTCTTGTTTCCTTTAAAATGCTAGGAAGGATCTTCGGGAAAATCCAACCTTGGTCTCAGGGTCCTGTAAGGAAAGAAAGGGTGACCATACTGGGACAGTCATTATTGTTGTTGCTCAGTTGTGCCCAATTCTTTGTGACTTCATGGACCATAGCACTCCAGGCCCTTCTATCCTCCACTATCACTCTGTTTTTAAGTCTTTTTTCCCCCCTTCCCTTCCAGTTATTGTTCAGTTGTGCCTGACTCTTTCCTTGGCAAGGATTTTGGAGTGGTTTGTTTGCCATTTCCTTCTCCAGCTCATTTTCTAGATGAAGAAACCGAGGTAAATAGGGTCAAGTGACTTGCCCAGGATCACATGACTAAGACATGTCTGAGGCCACATTTGAACTCAGGAAGACAAGTCTTCTTAACTCCAGGTCAGGTACTCTATCCGCTGCATCGTCTGGCTCCCTCTTTGCTGAGCCTCCTACCTACCTGCCTCTCCACTATCTCTCAAAATCTACCCAAGTTCATGTTCGTTGTTTCCATTACACTATCTATCCATCTCTTCCTCTGCCATCCCCTTCCATCTTTTTCCACATCAGAGTGTTTTCTATCTTCTCATTATTTGGCCAAAGTATTTAAGTTCCAGCTTCAGGATTTGATCTTCCAGTAAAGAGTGAATTCGTTTCTTCCAGTATTGACTGATTGATCTCCTTGCTGTCTAAGAGACACTCAAAGGTCTTCTTCAGCACCGCAATTAGAAAGCCTCAATTCTGTGGTGCTCATAATCCAACTCTCTCACCTATCTATTGTTACTGGAAGAACCATAGTTCTGACTATTGGGACCTTTGTCATAGTTAATGGTGGAGGGAAGAAAAGGGGGCCATAACCCAACGGCTCTATGGTACTGGGTGGGGGAAAGTCTGGTAACAAGAGTAGTGGGAAATATAGTAGAAAAGGAAGAGAACTGAGCATGGTTGATAGAGTACTGGACCTGGAATCAAGAAGACTCATCTTCCTGAGTCAAATCTGGCCTCAGACACTGGCTGTGTGTCCCTGGGCAAGTCCCTTAATCCAGTTTTCCTTTAGCTATTATTATTTTTTTAGGTCACTTTGCATCTGGACTATATATTTTCTGTGTAAAGTATGTATGATCATAGGAAGATGGAATCTTCCACATGCTTACCAAACTGATATTCCTAAAACATAGCTCTGACCATGCCACTACCTTGCTCAAGAAGTACAAGAGACTGGCTCCCTGTTGTCTCAGAGACGATTTTTTAAAATTTAACCCTATTTATTTTTTATTTTTTTATTTTAAATTTTAATTTATTTTTTAATTTAAAAATTAATTTAATTTAAAAAATTAATATGTGGTTTTTCTCTGGGATTAAAAAAATATTTTATCCATCCTCCCCCAGCCAATTACATGTAAACATTTTTTTAACATTTCTTTTTTGAAATTTAGAATTCCAAATTCCCTCCTTCCTTCCTTCCTTCTCTCCCTCCCTCCAGTCTCCCTGAGACAGCAAGCAATTTGATATAGGTTGTACATGTGCAGCCAGGCAAAACATGTTTTCTGGGATTTTTTAAAAACAAATTCTTCTCTTTGACACTTAAAGTCTTTCACAATCTAGCTCTAGTCTGTCTTTCCAGAGGGATCTTCCATTTATCCCCTTCGTGAATTCTATGTTCTAGTCTAGAAGTGATGGGAAAACAAACCTTAGTATGATCAAAGTCCCTGCCCTCAAAGAGTGTCCATTCTGTTTGGGGAAGATAGTGGATAAAAAGAAGCTGAAAGGGAGGAATGAACACCTGACATGAGGTCCAGAGGACAACCTGGAAAATAATGAGACCTGCCACTATCCCCAAATAGAGGTTCTGAGAAGAGCCCTGGGTTCAGAGGGAGGACCTGAAAGGCAAAAGAATGGTGCTTCCAATGACTGGGCTGGAATTAGGTTTCTGGATGACAGAGGAGGTCTGGAGAGCAGCCTGGAGAGAAATGAGATATGGCTGGTCTGGACTTTCTCCTTAAATGGAGGTTCTGGGAGGAGCTATCCAAATCCTGATTCATGATGTTATCTCTGGGAGGGTGATGGAATGGGAACAAAGGAAATATTGGGGCTGTGTGAATGATGAGATTGAAACCAGGAAAGGTGATTCACTGAATTGAAGCAGAGGTTTAGAGCTGGAAGAATCTTTAGAGATCTAGTCCAACCCACTCATTTTATAGATGAGAAACTGGAGACGCAGGGGCAGCTGGGTGGCAGAGTGGATAGAGCACTAGGCTTGGAATCAGGAAGACTCACCTTCATGAGTTCAAATCTGGTCTCACACACTTACTAGCTATGTGATTCCAAGCAAGTCATTTAACCCTGTTGGCCTCAGTTTCTTCATCTGAAATATGAGTTGGAGAAGGAAATGGCCAACCAAATGGTCAATCTGCACAGTACAGAAACCCAAGCCATCTGGATCTATGGATTTTTATGGCTTGAAGCATGTTGAAGGATTCATCTACCCTTGCTTAGCCAATAACTCATTGTTCACAGTGGTGCTGCAGAAAAGAAAAGCATCTAAAGCTGTTATAATTGTTAGTTTCAAAATGGAGATAGAAGAATAAGGCAGAATCCCTCCATAATCCTGGTGTTATGGGACAGAAGAGGGCTTAGACTCATCATGTTCAGGCTCTAATCTTTGCCAAGAAAAGCCCAAATGGGCCGAAGGGGGTCAGAAAGAGTCAGATAGGACTTCACAACAACAAGCTGAGAGTCACAGAAGTTAGGCAGCATGCCCCAGGACATGCTGGGAGTAAATTATTCAGACAGGATGTGAATCCAAGCCCTGTGATTCCAAAACAAGCATGTACTCGGAGCTACCACTTGGCCTTTAAATGAGGAGGAAAGTTGGGTTCCTCTCTGAGCCCGGTGTGGTGTGGGGAGTGAAGAGTCACTTCCAGGGCTCTCCTCACCCACTGCAAGAGGTGAGAGGGGAGGCTCAGGCAGGAATATCCAAGCTCTGAAAGCTCAAAGTGCTGCTGCGTCTCCCTCCATCCTTTAGTGCTCTCCTCCCTTCTCCCTGGACTCTCTGTCCTTCCCCTATGCACTCCCCACACCTTCCCCCTAGCCTTCTCTCTTCCAAATTCCTCCAGCCCTTCACAGCATAGCCTGCAGAGGAATTGGAGGAGGGGAGTCAACTCCGCCTCTGGCAATTCTCCCAGAGGGCTTGAGATAGAGGATTTATACTCCTGGAGAAGCCAATTAAGGACCATCATTCAGACACCCAGCACTGCAGGAAAACTGAACTTAATGCTACTCCTCCGTTCCCCCAAGGAGCTGGGTCATGGAGTCCCTGGGGTAAGCTGTACACAAGCAAGAGCAAAAACCATCTGCTTATCGCCTACCCACTGAGGAAGGGAGTTGGAGAATGAATGAATGAATGAATGAATGATAAAACATTTATTAAGTGTTTACTCTATGCCAGGGCAGCTAAGTGGTACAATGGAAAGATCATTGGGCTTGGAATCCCGAAGCCTCGAGTTCAAATATGGCCTCAGACACTAGCTATGTGGTCCTGGGCAAGTCACTTAACCCTATTTGCCTCATTTTCCTCATCTGGCAAATGAGCTGGAGAAGGGAATGGCAAACCTCTCCAGTTGCTTTATCCAAGAATACCCCCAGGGGCATCTGGGTGGCTCAGTGGATTGAGAGCTAAACCCAGAGACAGGAGGTCCTGAGTTCACATCTGGCCTCAGAACCTTCCTAGCTGTGTGACCCTGGGCAAGTCACTTAACCCCCATTGCCTAGCCCTTACCACTTTT
>NW_025352085.1:0-2221 GCF_016433145.1 Gracilinanus agilis
AGAGTCTCCCAGGTCTGTAATCTTGGCAATATCCTCAAATCCTCATTTTCCCTCAAGCCTACAGAGCCCATCATTGCCACATCCAGTTGTTTCTACCTTCACAAATTCCCTTCCGTCTCTTTCTACCAAACCACATTTTCCCAGGCCCTCACCTTTACTGCAACCCCCCTACATCAAGCGTCTCCCCTTTCTAGTTCCTCCTACATAATGCTACCGAAGTCGTTTTCCTAAAAGGAGATCCAACCATGAGATGGTCTTATTCAGCAAAATGCAGTGATTTCCTATTACCTCCAGGTTAAAACAAAATTTCGCTGGCTTTATCCTTGGACTTTCTTTTTTAAACCCTTACCTTCCATCTTGGAACTAATGCTATGTAATGGTTCCAAGGCAGAAGAGCAATAAGGGCTAGGCAATGGAGGTTAAGTGACTTGCTCAGGGTCATATTGCTAGGAAGCATCTGATGGCATATTTGAATCCAGGACCCTCTCTAGGTCTCTTGGCTTGGCTCTGAATCCTCTGAGCCATCTAGCTGCTCCGCTTATTCTTTGACTTTTAAAAGTTAAAAAATATGATCTCAACCTATCTTTCCATTTTCACTAAAGTCCATCTTCACTCTGTGATCTAGCTAAGTCAGCCTTCTCTGTGTTCCTCACATACAAGAGTGTCCTCTTTCCTCACCTCCACCTCATGGCATTTTTCCTTTCCTTCAAGATGCATCTCAAGCAGGACCTTCTGCATGAAGCCTTTCCTGATCCCCGTAACTGCTCATGAACCCCCTACCAAACGTCCTTGTATTTAACTACTTTGTATTTATGTATATTTGCTCTATGTTTATCTATAGGACAGCTAGGTGTCACAGTGGATAGAGTACAAGATCTGAAGTCAGAAAGTATCATCTTCCTGAGTTTAAATATGACCTCAGACACTTACTAGATGATGACCCTGGGAAAGTCATTTAACCCTGTTTGCCTCAGTTTTCTCATCTGTAAAATGAACTAGAGAAGAAAATGACAAACCATTCCAGTATCTTTACCAAGAAAACCCCAGAATGGAGTTACAAGAGTTGGACACAATTGAAATGAATGAATAGGGGGGCAGCTGGATAGCTGAGTGGATTGAGAGCCAGGCCTAGAGACTGGAGGTCCTAAGTTCAAATCCGGGCTCAGCCACTTCCCAGCTGTGTGACTCTGGGCAAGTCACTTGACCCCCATTGCCTAGCCCTTACCACCCTTCTGCCTTGGAGCCAATACACAGTATTGACTCCAAGATGGAAGGTAAGGGTTTAAAAAAAATGAAATGATTGAATATCATCATTATATTTATTCCACGTATTTGCTTACATATGTATTTGTCTTCTCCTTTAGAATAGAATTTTCCTTGAAAGAGTTTATTTTATCCATTGTCTTTGTAGCTCCAGCACCTTAATGTCTGCTACGTAGAAGACACTAAGTAAATTCTTGTTGATTGATTAATAGATAAAATAGCTTAATGAAATAGATTAATAGATTAAATAATGCCTGTGAAAGTGCCCTCTGAAATGCCCACATGTAAAAGCATGTTCATAGGATTATAGGATTTAGCTGGAATGGAAATTTGATTTTATCCAGCCCCCTCATTTTAGCAATGGAGGAAATAGCCCAAGATCAAATGACCGAAACCCAAGGGTCTCTGACTCCAAAACTAGGACCCTTCCCTCTACGTTTCATAGCTACTGACTCTTAAGGGTGTTAGTGATAATATATTCTCCCTCCTATAGACATTAAGATTTTTAAGAGAGAGCTAAGGGAATCGTTAACCCAATCGTTTATTAATCTCCCGTGGTATGTGGGATGCAATGGGAAGGAGAGGTACAAAGGTTGAGAAGACAAGATCTCTGCCCTCATGAAGATGAAAATGTAGTAGGGAGGTAACCCAGAAGCACACAAGGTAAGGCAGTAACTGTAGTGCAGAATCAGATATAATAAAATGGCCCAACACTTAAAGAAGACTTGTATATTATGCAAGGTTGGAAGAAGGAAAGACCATTTTTGAAGGGACATGCAGAAAGGCATTTTGGTTTTTTTGTTTGTTTGTTTCCCTTTAATTATAACAATATTTCATTTTACCAATTACGTGTAATAACAAATTTCCACATAAGTTTTCCCAAGTTATATGATCCAAATTGTCTCCCTACCTCTCTTCTCTCTCTCTCTCTCTCTCTCTCTCTCTCTCTCTCTCTCTC
>NW_025352086.1:0-4141 GCF_016433145.1 Gracilinanus agilis
GAGAGAGAGAGAGAGAGAGAGAGAGAGAGAGAGAGAGACTGATTTCCAACAAGGCAGGAAGAGTTCAGTGCCAACAGCTGACAATGAAGTTTTCATGAGCAGATACGAGTACCTGTTGTGTGTGAATTGTCCTGGTTTTAAGTCTTCCTCATATGCATGACTTCCATGTGCCTTCACAGCACACAGCTCCTGGCGCAGTACTCCTGGTCATATTTGGAAATTTTAAACATCTTTCTGTACTACTTAATTAAATGTCATTTTCTTTCAGTGAGTCTATTTTCTGGTTGTCTGGTAGGAAAAAATACATCTGTGAGAACTTAGACAAAGTTGAGTAAAATTTTATTCCCAGTGAAGAGAAATTTTTTTTCTTTTTAAGCAAGAGTGAACTAGCTAAAATATTGTGGAACGATCATGTTTTTGTACTTATTTACAAGACAAAAAAAATTTAACTGGAGATTTTCAGGGAGTTTTGTGAGGCTGTAGGAACCATGGCAGAAGAATGTGCTTGGAAAGCACAAAACCTTTTACTATTATTCTTTCAAAAACCATGGTAAAGTCATTTGGGGCCATAAAAAGAATAACCAAATTCAAATGAGAGATAATAAGTCAAATATCTTGCCTCCCTCTGGGCCTTGTTAGACTAACAGGTTATAGAATCTTAAATCTTATGACTATGAGGTTCCAGAGGAGTGGAAGTCAATTGTTTCCAGCAGAAAGGCAGTATTTTTCAACCCTAAATTAACTGATGAATGACTGTTATGGCCTTGTTAAATGGGAACAGGAGTAACCTTCCTCAGGAGACTGAAAAGGTAAATGAATCCATGACCCTGAAGTACTATGAAATCTCTAAAGCAGCCTAAGAAGTAGGTATCCAAATATGTATCAGTCTATAAATAATTTTAAGACTATCCCTCCTTACTCTAAGGAATAAAATAAATAAAAGCCTCCTTTTTCCACTTAGCACTCTCAGCATAAACTTTAATGCATTCTGGGCTCTTGGTTAAGTGATGATTTGAAAGCTTGATAGAAAGGTGTTATGGTTATTTCTAGGTTTTTACTCAGTCTTATGGGTATATTGTTATTATACAAGGACTTATTTTTACAAGTAAAAATTTTACTTAAATGGATGAGAACTAAAAGAAAGGCTATCTATCAGTTAGCACAATGACTAATAAAGAGTAGGGGCTTAGTAAATATTTATTGATTGACTAGTCCTCAACAAGTAAATGTTCAAAGGATATGAGTAAATAATTTTTATATTAAGAGCAAATAATAAATATAGAAATGCTTCAAATCGCAAAAATTAAGAGAAATTAAAATCAAAACAACTCTGAAATTGGGGGAGGAGTTTAGAAAGATGATGAAAGGCAGAAATAGTTGGTATCGCAGAGTGCAAGGGAAAGTAGGTACACTAGTATGCTTTTGGTGGAGCTCAAAATTATCCCAACCATTCTGGAAAATAGTTTGAAAAAAAGATAAAAAAGTAGCAAACTATTCATACTCACTGCAGAACATTTATCCCAAAGAGGTCAAAGACAGAGGGAAAGGTCATATAAATACTGAAATCTTTAAAAGAACACTTCTGTGCTAGCAAAAAACTGGAAAGTGGGAAATGGCTGAATGAATTGTGGCATATTACTATAATAAATTATTACTGTACCATAAGAAACAGTGAACATAGATGATAGATAAATAGATTTATCTTACCATGTACCAGACATTGTGTGAAGCTGGGAATACAGATATAAGCAGACGAGACAGTGCCTATATTCAAGGATTTTACATTGTAATGGAAAATTTTTATTTACTTGTAAAAGGAAACTAAAATGTGAAGAGAGGAGTGAGCATGAATGGCCTGGGATTTGTGAGCAAGGAGGCAACAGTTGGGGAGGGTGAGAAGGTTGGTGCATAGATGGAAAAGTGCAGAGAGCCAGAAGTGAAACTGAGTTAGTGAAGGATGTGGTAACGATAAGAACTGAGAAACATTTGGGAAGACCGATGAAGATGTCTATGAACTGATTCAATGAAAAGTAAGCAAAACAAAGAGCCCATTATATACAATGATGATAAAGGAAATTGACACAATAATATATTACAAGTAAGAACAATGCAAATGATCAATCCTGATTCCAGAGGGCTGGTAACTAGTACAAGACAAGACATGGGCTGGCAGACACTCAAAGTGGCAGTTGATTTTGCTAAACTTCTCTGTTCCCACTGGAAATATAGCATTGAGAGATAATAGAAATGTTTAAAAAAAAAAAACGAAAGCAATAATAAAGTGTTTTGTAAGCAAAAAAAGAGCCTTGGATTTGGCTAGGAAATCATTGGTGACTTTCTATAAAGCAATTTTTGTAAAGTTGAGGCAGGTATTTGAGGAGTCTGGTAAAAAGGGGAAGAAGATATATATATATACATATATATATATATTGAAGGTAAGTTTGCTATTATGATTTTTCTTGTCATTATTGCTTCTCAATGTGTTGTGCTGTGTGTGTGTGTGTGTGTGTGCGTGTGTGCGTGTGTGTGTGTGTGTAAGACGGAGGGCAACCAATCTGTGTATGTTTAAATTGATCAATCAGCATGAGGAATTAGCTGTTTGTACTGAACCAGGTTCTGTGGGGATTATAAAAGAAATATAAGAAATGAATTCCTTCTTCATTCATTTATTCATCTGAAAGGTCTTAAAGACCTTTCAGAAAAGGAGTAAAAAGGACAGGGGTAAAATGTTTTTGTGTTAAGGAGGAGATTTGCATTTATTTTCAAAGAATGTAAGATATTGCTACTGTTATGGATGAACATTTTGATGTTTAGTAGGAATAGAAAAAGAACTTTGTTTTAATATACACTGCTTATATATGTATGAAGAAATACAGCTTTTAGGGAGGATTTTGGACAGTTTGGGAGATAAAATGATTTGTAGTATAGATCTGAGGACTTGTATCCCTGTGTTAACAAAGTAGAAGGAAACTTCTCTTGTGTGGGAACAGTTTAATGTAATAAAGAACCAAAGAAAGAGCTTTTATGTGGGTTTTTTAAAATAGAGAAATGCCAAGTTTTAAGAAATAGTTTCAAGGACACCAAAGAGACAGGCTGCCTTGTTGGAGATTTCAGAGCTGAGGCTTGTTGGATATCTCTCCTAATTTGCATACACACATGTTTTATGACTAAAGAAGGTAAAACAAAGAAAATGAAAAATCACAAACATTTGAAAACAAGTCTAATGGGAAAAGGAATGTTCATCTAAGGATGGAAATTTGGTGAGTTGTAACTTTTTAAGTAAAAGGTGAGCCTCTCATCTTTTAGGAAGCTCTAATTTAAGCAATCAAACTACAACCCACATAGCTCAGAAAAAAAAAAGCAAAACATCTCACATAAGACACCATCTCTTCTCTACTGGAATATAACGTTTATAAGATCTTTTAACGAACTATCACATTTAAAGGAATATTTAGGAACAGTGAAGACTTAGTGTGAATAACAGTACTCTTTAATATAAGTGGCTTCCAATTGCATCAAACTGCCTCCCTCTAGGATGCACAGATCAGGCCAGCCAATCATTCTCTCACTCATATAACTGAGCTGTCCAATTAAAATGGAACTCACAGCAACACATTTCAAGTTGACTTTTTAATCCAGTTCACCAGGATAAGAAAGCATCTACAAAGCCCTCTCTGCTTTTCCTCTGCAACTTCAACTAGAAAGGGGGAGCAGTAGATAGCAACAAACACTTAGGAAAAGAGCTGTCCACTGAAATTTGTTCATTCTCTGACTATTCAGTAGTTGCATAATGAGAGAGAGGCAACTTTTTACCTTTCAGATGTTCCTGAATGGACCAATAACATTGATGCCTGCATTCTAGATCCTCTGAACATGAGTTGTCTCCTTCATGTATTTCCCTGCTGGGTTCCTTTAAGTGTGTGCCCACTCTTCACAAAAAAAGGAGAGAGAAGGAGAGAGAAATGAAGAGAGAGAGAAGGAGAGAGAAGAGAGAGAGAAAAGGAGAGAGAGAAGGAGAGAAATGGAGAGAGAGAGAAAAGAGAGAGGAAGAGAAGGAGAGAGAGGGGAGAGAAGGAGAGAGAAAGGAGAGAGAGGGAGAGAAGGAGAGAGAAAGGAGAGAGAGGGAGAGAAGGAGAGAGAG
>NW_025352087.1:0-2917 GCF_016433145.1 Gracilinanus agilis
AGAGAGAGAGAGAATATAAAATAAAGACAAGGGAATAAAAATGAGGGAATATAGTAGAGGAGAAAGAGAGTTTAAAGCATCTCAAGGCCAAAATAATGCCCAAATAATGTGTCTGGGGACCTGAATGCCATGCCAGGAGCCACTTTTCATGCCAACACAAATAAATATTCAATCTCCTCTAATACTTCAAGGATAGCAAGGAGAAGAAGGCTAAGCATAAAAAAAAAATGGATAAGCACTCTTAAATTATGAACATTCAAAACTTGCATAGAGACTTAGGAAGATACTGTACAGTACCATTTCATTTATAATCATCGGAGTGTGCTGACATGGAACATTCGATTTTTTCTTCGCTGAATTTATCTGAATATACTGCTTATATCCTTCTTTCATTTCTGCCTGATATTGGCGATATTTTTGTTTATATTTCTGAGTTGGGGATGGCAAATTCTCCGGTATTGCTATCTGTGTGAGGAAAAACAATGTTAATATTCACTACAATCATAGCCATTAACAAAATTTTCTTTTAACACAGAGACAAGAGCAAGGTTCCCCCCCACACCTTTTTTTAAACATTTCTCCAGGTTAGCATTTTATAAGAAATTGACTGTACCTTACAATTTTCATTGTAAAAGAATCTAAGGAAAGAAGCATTAAATTTCAAATGAGATTTTTTTTTGTTTTTGTCCAGGTTTTTAAGAGTATTTTTATTTGTTTCTTGATGGGAACAACTTCTTAGTTGCCTATTTAAAAAAAAATAATTCAGAATCTCAATCTCCAGAATAGACATAACAAATGTAGTGATTTTTCCAACACTTCATGTTTTTCTCTTCCATTTTCTTCCTTTTATTTTCTTTTTCCACTCTGTTACCTGTCTCTATGCTTCCTTTCCTCAGCTTTTTTCTTTCTAAAGTCTGTTCATTTCTCAAATTAATCAATGGCATCAATGAACCTTTCCTGTGCATGCTGGCAATGGCTAAAGAATTTGCATTTTCCCATTCTTTTTTTTTAAACCCTTAACTTCTGTGTATTGGCTCCTAGGTGGAAGAGTGGTAAGGGTGGGCAATGGGGGTCAAGTGACTTGCCCAGGGTCACACAGCAGGGAAGTGTCTGAGGCCGGATTTGAACCTAGGACCTCCTGTCTCTAGGACTGACTCTCAATCCACTGAGCTACCCAGCTGCCCCCTTTCCCATTCTATAGTAAGTTTCTTAACAGAAAAGAGGTAAAGTGATCATGGGTATCACCCCCTGAAAAGTTGGGATTTTTCTGATTTCCTTTTCATCTTTTGTATGTATTAATGGATCATTTTTGTTGGAGATAATAATAGTACCTACCTCCCAGAGTTGTTGTGAAGACAAAATGAGATATTTGTAAAGCACTTAGCACAGTGCCTGGCACATGGTAAACATCACAAAAATGTTAGCTATTATTATTATTTTGTTTTTGTCTTTATATCACCAGTGGACTAGCACAGTTCCTGGAACACAGTAAGCCCTTAATTGTTGCTGACTAAAGAAATGAAAGAAGGGTCATGACACATGTTGGAGAAGGTCAGGACCCAGTCATAAAAATACAAAGTAATGCATTTATTAGTTTATTATTTAGGACTGGTCCTATTTGTAAGGTCCCTTTAAAAATGCTATTATATAAATGGATATACTGATTTACCAAAAGGAAATTCATTTCTACTTTCTTAAATTAGAAAAAGGGTCAATGGAATCAACTTTTACCCCTATAAAAAGTCATTGAATGCTATTGAAAAGAAGTTAATCTTACCAAAATCATGACTACTAAATGGTATTTGGATTTTGCCATCCATGAACTGAGAGAAATGGATTAAATAACAGAGTGGATTTTGCTTGATAAGTTCCTGAAATGGAGCAATTATTAATTCGTTTTACTTTGGTACTTTAGGGTATAAATCAATTTCCAAGACAGTCAAAGTAAGAATAAACACATCACTCTACCAGTAGGATCTGATTTAATGTGTAAACAATTCCTGATTCCTCAAACTACACATTTTTATAATTTATCTGCTTTATTACATGTTTAAAAAGTGAACTACCTTTAAATGCCATTTAAAGCAAATTATTCATGAGATCACATGTTCTATTATTTCAAAATTGCAAGTGTAAATTAAAGAAAAATATAAAATCTTAATCAAATATAATTAAATACACAAGTATACTATGAGCTTAAGCACTTATACTCTTAACTGATAGTTCCAGAGATTCAATCAAAAATTGGCAGATCCCATGGAGTTATCTTTATGCAAATGATTCTCTCATCTCCTCCTACAGCCCTAATCTCTTTGCTGACCTTCAGACTCACCTCTCTAACTACTTTTCCAACAATGGGATGTCCAAAGGACTCAACATATTCAATCCTGAAATCCTTATCTTAATCCCTAAACTCTCGCCCTGGTTCCAAATTTCCCTACTACTGGCCAGGGCACCACTTTCCTTCCAATTCCCCAGATTCCCCACTTCTGTATATTCCTTGATTACTCACTGTCTCTCAGCAGCCCCACATTCTGCTGTTCCCAAGAAATCCTTCTAGATTTCATTTTGGCAACGTCTCTCTAGTGCACTCCCCTCATCTCCTCATGCCTGTCTATTCCAGTAACCCCTGCTGGTCAGTCTACCAGCCTCAAGAGTCTCTCTGCACCCATCCTCCACTCATCCACCACAATGATATTCCCAGCATGCAGATCTGAACACATCACCATCACCCCCTACTTAATAAACTCCAGCAGCTCTCTCTAGCCTGTATGTTCCATATAAAATCCTTTGTTTAGTATTCAGAGTCTCTCATAACCCAGCTCTCTCCTACTTTTCCAGTTTTTTTCTGCCTTGCTTCCCATCATGTACTCTTCTATCCAGTGACACTGACCTCCTTCCTGGCTCTCTCTCTCTC
>NW_025352088.1:0-3967 GCF_016433145.1 Gracilinanus agilis
AAGGAAGAAAGGAAGGGAGGAGGGAAGGAAGGAGGGAGAGGAGAGGGAAAGAGGGGAAAGAAGGAGGGAAGGAAGGAAGGAGGAAAGGAGAAAGGAAGGAAGGAAGGAAGGAATTATTTGTGTTGAGCCTATACTCAACACAAAAAACAAGATCTCTAAGAGAGAGATCAGATCCCCAATTCTAAGAATTCTCCTTACCTCCCCCAAAAGGCATCCCCACTTCCCAGATGTCTTTGTCACAGCAGGAGCTCATGATTCCCCATGAGTTAATAACCTAGCACCTGCCAGAGATAACCTTGGCAGTAACCTCCTCAAGATTCCCTCATCCCCGCACACTGGTTGTTTCTGTCAGAAGAATAGTTGCTGAGCAATGGCAAGTGGGAGAGAGCCCTTGGAGGGATCTGGGCAGACTTCCTCAGACCAAAGGGCCAGTCCGTTACTGAAGTTTTCATCACTAAAATTCACTTACTTGGTTTTCAGAAGGAAAAATTTCTTTTCTTCGTTTATCCTATCCAGATCGTTCATGTTTCTTCGAAGGTGTAAGGTGCGAACTCTGTCCTTGTAAGTGAATTTCTTCTTCCTGTTCATTGCCTTCCTTCTTTTCTTAAGTATACTTGAAATGAAAGAAAAATACTTCCGGTCAGAGGCTGGGCATAGTTAGCAATGCTGGTGATTCACCTGTCTGAGAAGGAAGTCAGATTATGGAGCTCCTACTTGCTGTCTATGGACTGGTGGGGGCCGGGGGAAGAGTGGGAGGCAATCAGGTCTCTGCTCTTGTCTCATCCCTAAAACGAATGGGTGGCACAGGAAGGCTTCAAAGATGCTTTCTAGCTCTAAATGCTTTGAGCCCATGAATTCAGAGTCAGGGCTGCTCTTTGATTAAATCTCTCTAGCCTATCATCAGGGAAGGCAGCAGGTGCTTTTCAAACCTCCCTAACTGCTCACACTTCCAGGATTTGAGGAAAAGAGAACATCAGGAAAAAAAATCTATAATATCAGATTTTATAATTAGAACAAATCATGGCTAAAGTCTCCTATTCCCTCAACTCATTTATCACTTATAATATCCAAGAAAAAGGAACTTAGCTTCAGAAATAACCATTTAGTACTGGAATAGGAATCAAGGCAGCTGGGTGGCAAAGTGGAGAGAGTGCCAGGTCTGGAGTTAGGAAGACTCATCTTCTTGAGTTCAAATCTGGCCTCAGACACTTACTAACTATGTGACCCGAGGCAAATCACCTCACCCTGTTTGCCTCAGTTTCCTCATCTGTAAATAAACTCGAGAAGAAAATGGCAAACCATTCCAGTATCATTGCCAAGCCAACCCCAAATGGGATCACAGAGTCAAAAACAACTGAAAAATGATAGATAAAAAGAAATCAGGAAATGTGAGTTTTAATCCTAGGTTCCCCACAAATATTGGCTAAGTCAATGAATCTTTCTAAATCTCAGTTTCTTCCTCTATAAAATGGGTATATTTATATAAAGACTAACTTTAGTTATCTCACAGGGTCCTTGTGAGAGTCAGATAAGATAATAGAGATGCAAATACTTTAGGCTATGTAAATTCAAGGAGATATTCTTTTTATTAGTCCTACATAAGTATAATATTTCCTTTACAAAATGAACAGTCCTCTTGGTAGATGAATCTGAAGTGAATAATTATAACCACATAGATATTTTTATATATAGTATGCAAAAGATTCAGCTAGTCCTTTACAAACACTATCTTATTTCAGTCTCGCAGTCAGAATACTACCAATATTATGTCCCCATTTTATAGCACAGGTCCTGATGATCAGAGCAACTACGAGACTAGTGCATATGGTTATATAACAAATACTGGAGGAAGGATTTGAACTCAGATCTTTCTGATTTAAAATCTAACGGTATTCCATCGTGTTAGTTGCTATTGTTGTTCAGTAATTTCAGTTATTTCTGACTCCATGACCCCATTTGGGGTTTTCTTGGCAAAGATAAATGGAATGATTTGACATTTCCTTCTCCAGCTCATTTTACAGATGAAGAAACTGAGGCAAACAAGGTGAAGTGACTTGCCCAAGGTCACACAGCTAGTAAATGTCTGAGGCTGGATTTATACTCTCAAAGATGAGTCAATTTAAGGATGGAAGGCCTGGTACTCTACCCGCTGTGCTGCCTGGCTCTACCTCCGCTATGTCTTTCCCCCAAACTCAATCTCACAGTGGACATGCCCAGGTTAATGTTACTACACAATATTATACTATACGATCTCCAGAATATCATAAACCAAACCACTTTCTCCCTTAAAAAAATAGAAGATATCTTCAGTGACGTGCTCGTAAATATTTAGAGACCAGCTTTAACCATAAACTGCCTGACTGACATTTTCTCCAACACTTTTAAGTCCAGGCAATGAACAAAATGATAAATCAAGGCCTGATCTGTAGCAAATGCTGATTTTTTCCCCAAACCCTGATCTTTTGTCTTAGAATCAATGTATTAATGGTTCCGAGGCAGAAGAGCAGGAAGGGCAAGGCAATTGGGGTTAAGTGACTTGCCCAAGGTCACACAGCTAGGAAGTGTCTGAGGCCGGATTTAAACCCAGGATCTTTCATCTCCAGGTCTGGATCATTATCCACTGAAACACTTAGCTGCCCCACAAATGTTGGTTTCTAAGGTGTGAATGGTCTCATTGAAAATTGAAAAATTGGCTCTCACTAGTTCAAGCTGACCCCTCCTATGGGTAATAACAATAATATATAATTATACACAATAAACATTAATAATTAATTAAAATTAAACTAAGTTAAAGAAATTATAATTGAAAAAATTAAAAATTAAATATACAATAAAAGGTAGTAGTGCTCATAGGCTAATTACCGTTCATAGTCAAACGAACAGCCACGCTTACTGAGAAACATTTTGTCTTTTTCCTTATCACCCGGCAGGTCTCCATATCCTTCTGTTTTGAGGAATGAAAATAATATTTTTACAAGAAACATCAAAATCTGTTTTAATAGCTGATTTTATTCCACAGACACAAATTAAGTACGTCCTATGTGCAGGAAGCAATGCTAGAAGATGGGGTCCCAGACTTTAAAAAAATGACAATCTCTGCCTTTAAGGAGTTTAAAATCTTCTGGTAGGGGGAGGGGGTGTCCACACATAATTTTTAAACAAGTTAGGATGTGGCTCTGTCCATAGAAGAAGTCAAAAAGAGTTTCCTGAGAGATTGAAAGAAGGAGAGATCGCTTCAGATTGGGTAGAAAAGGGAAGATTTCATGGTGGAGGTGGCATGTGAATTAATCCAAATCAGGAAGGGAAAGCGATCAATAGACAAGTAAGGGACGTCAGGTCCTGGCTTGGGTAGGGAAGGAAGCATGGCAACATAGTTGTGTACAACAGCATGGAGGTGGGAGAGCACATAGAAACAACACCTTCAAAGCTTTGTTTATGTGGATAGTAAAAATTCCTTGTCACTAGGCACCAAAGAATGTGATTTTCCACTTGGAAATAGAAAGAGACAAACACTCTACCATCATGATACAGCTGCCACGGAAAATCAAATACAAGCACTAAGAATAAGTGGTGTATATCGGACAGGTCTTCCAACCCGCTGATAATTCATGCAGATAGCACAAGAAAACTTTTTCCACTGCTGGCATTTCTGAATAAATATGTCGTATGCATACAACTTGCAATATAAAATTACATCAGGCTATTTTCACTAAATATTTCTTAAGAGAGGCAGCATGACACTAAAAGCAATGCAATGATCCAGGACAATTCTGAGGGACTTGTGAGAAAGAATGCTCTCCACACCCAGAGAAAGAACCGTGGGAGTAGACATCCAGAAGAAAACACGTGATTTGTCACTTGTTTATATGGGTACGTGATTTAGGGTTTGGGTTTCAAAGGATTGCTCCTTTACAGAAATGAATAATATGGAAATGGATTCAAGTGATTATATATATATATATATATA
>NW_025352089.1:0-3265 GCF_016433145.1 Gracilinanus agilis
AGAGAGAGAGAGAGAAGGGAAAGAGGGAAAGAGTGGAGAGGATGATGATAATTTCTATGGTGCCAAGAACTGGGAAAAACATCCCCCAAACTTACCTTCTAGAAAGCACTTGTAACTGAACTAAATGTAACCCTACACAGTTTACTACTTATTTTTTGTTCCTCATCATTCTTTAGTAGGAAGGTGTTGGAATGAGAGTTTTTTTCAGAAATTATTGTGTTGTCTTTGTAGGATACCTAAGGTTAAACCTATCTCAAAAGCATATTTCATCCTGCCACTTGTATCTTTAATATAATTTCCTGTATCTACTATGACCTTGTTCCAACAATCAGCCTCTCTCTCAAGCTTGTTGTATCTCTTACTTTTTGTTGACTCCTTCCCATCTGCCTACAAAAGTGCTTAGGTCTCCTCTAACTTTAAAAATCAAACAAATGAACAAACAAAACTCTTCCTCCCTTAACTATGCTACCTCTATTATCCTATTTTCTTCTCTTTGTTGTCAAATTTATAGAAAGAGTAGCCTCTACTTCCCTACTATTTACTCACTCCTTAACCACCTGTAATCTGGTTTTAGTCCATGCTGTTGAAACTAACTCTCTCTAAGGCACCACAGTGATTAATTCCCCAGTGGAATTAAATATAATTCCAAATCCAATGGTTTTTTTCATTCTTCATCCTACTTGACATTTGTGCAACATTTAATTCTGTTAACCACACCTCTTCTTGATAATCTCTATCCCTTTAGATTTTTTAATATTGTATTCTCAATTTTTTCCTTCCTACTATTTCTCTCTTTATTGCCCTGTCATCTTCTTCCCACACCTTAAACCTTGGGTTGGTTTTCTCCAAAGGCTTATCCTTTATTTTCTTCTCTTTTCTCTCTACATTTTCTCTTAGCTCATTTACTTTCATAGTTTCACTTATTTATTACATTTATGTGAGTAATTGGACAGTTGGTGGCACATTGGATAGAGAGCAGACCTGAAGTTAGAAAGACCTGAGTTAAAAGCTGGCCTCAGATACTTACTAGCTTTGTGACTCTGGTTAAGTCATTTAACCCTCTTTGCTTCAGTTTTCATTTATCAAATGAACTAGAGAAGAAAATGACAAAAACCCAAATGGGGTCATGGAAGAGTAGGACATAACTGAAAAATGACTCAACAACAACAAAGGAAACCAGGGAAGTCAATAGGCCCAGATGAGGAAGGAGAGTATTCTGGGCATAGGGGACAGCCCTAGAAAATGCTCAGAGCTGAAAGATGAAGTGTCTTGTTTATGGATCAGTCATGAGGCTGGTGTCATTGGAATGAAGAATATGTATTTGGAGGGGAGTTAATTGTGAGACACCTGAAAGGGAGGAGAGGACTAGATTATGAAGGGCTTTTAATGCTAAACAGAGTATTTTGTAATGGAGCATCTAGCTATAGGGAGCTATTGGAATTCACTGAATAGGAGATGACTGCATTTAAGGACAGTCTCTTTGGTGGCTGAATGGAGGCTGGATTGGAATAGGTAGAGATTTGAGTTGGCCAACACAGGCTATTGCAGTAGTTGAGGTATAAGATGATGAGCACCTGCACTAGAATGGTGGCAATGTCAGAAAGGAGGAAGGGGCATATTTGAGCGATGTTACAAAGATAAAATCGACAGGCCTTGGCAACAGCTTGGATTTGGGGGTAGGGGAACATGCTAGAGATAATGCAGAGTCCAGGATGATGCCTAGGTTGGGAGCCTGAGGGAATGGTAGGATGGTGTAGTTCTCTATAGTTATTAGGAAGGTGGGTGGGTAGGAGTGTTTAAGCAGAAAGATAATGACTTTTGCTATGGTCATTTGTTGTTCAGTCTTTAAGTCATATTGGACTCTTTGTGACCCCACTTGGGGTTTTCTTTGCAAAGATTCTGGAGTGGTTTGCCATTTCCTTCTCTAGCTCATTTGACAAATAAGGAAACTGAGGCAAACAAGGCAATGACTTACCCAAAGTTACTCACCCAGTAAGTGTTTGAGGTCAGATTTGAACTTATAAAGATGAGTCCTAGGTTCCAAGGCTGTCTTCTATCCACTAAGCCACCTAGATGTCTACTGAAAATCGAGTTTGAGATCTGAAAATGCAGTTGGACTAGTGAGAGTGGAGATTTGCAGTGAGATTGGGACTACACAGATAGATTTGAGGATCATCAGTATAAATATGATAATTAAATTCAAAGGAGATGATGAGTTCACCAAGAGAAAAAAGAGAAGAGAGCTCAGGATAGAATTCTATTGGACACTCATAGTTATCAGGAATGATCTGGATGAAGATCCTGCAAAGGAGATAGAGGAATCAACAGATAGTTAAGAAGGGAACAAAAAGAAAGTGGTATCCTGAAAACCTAGAGATTAGCAAGGAAGAGAAGGTGAATAACTGTGTCAAACATTACAGAGAGGTCAAGAAGGATGAGGATTGAGGAGAGATCATTGAATTTGGCAGTTAGGAAATAGTCAGGAGTGGATAAACATTTATTAAACACTTACTATGTGTTGGAATAAGCTCTGGGGATATTAGCTTGAAAAAAGAGAGTCCCTGCCCTTCAGAAGTTTACAAAATGATTGGACAAGACAAGACACACAAAGAATCTGGGAAGCAGAGTGGAGAGAAAAGAAGGTACCAGAAAGTCTCAAAGTAGTCTAGCCAGGTGAGAAAAGACAAGATGTTTGAGCTGAGCATCTCCTTAAATGGAGGTTTGGACTTCATGGCTCTACCCTCCTATCAGAGAAATAGAGAGTAGTGATGAGGTGGAGAACCAAAGCTGATGAGATCTTACAGGATGACAGGGTTATCATAATAATGAGCTTCTTGGGGCATGGTGGAGAAGTCAGTCAGAAGAATCCAAAGTAATATAGCCACGTGAGAAATGATTAGATCATTAGTTACTTGGAAAGATCAGTTTTGGAGAAATGATAAAGTGAGAAGCTAGACTGTAAGAAGTTAAGAAAGTAAGAAGAGAGAAAGTGGAAACATTTATAGAAGGTGGCCTTTTCAAGAAGTTCAGCTAGAATGGCTGGAAGAGATATGGTGAAAAGAAATAAAATTCACACTGGGGGCTGAACAGACCTAACCTCTAATACTATGCTGTGTTGTATTGTAGTTTCTCTAGAGAACTGAAAGATAAATGGAGATTAGCAGAAAAATTGACTTTAGAAATGGAGATTCATGCTGGAGATTTAGAGAATGTATGGCCATATATGTAATTTATATGAATATACACATTAATTTTATATATTAAA
>NW_025352090.1:0-8093 GCF_016433145.1 Gracilinanus agilis
CTTCTTATAATAGTATTCATCCCCTCCCCTTCCCACGACCTCTTTGTGTGGTATAAATTATCTTATATTTCTTATTCCTTCCAGTTACTCTTGGTGCCATATTCTATTCCCCCTCCACTTTTTCTCCTCATATCATCGTAGACCATTTAGTACTCCAATTTCTCCTTATGACTAATTCTTCTAATTACTATAATAGTTAGTACAATTTTTTAGAATTACACATAATATTTCTCCATATAGGAATACAAATAATTTGATCTTATTGAAGCCCTTGAAGAAGTAAATTTAAAGATAAGAGTTTTCTTTCTTTCCCCTCTCTTTCTTATTTACCTTTTCATGTTTCTCTTGGTTTTTGTGTTTGGATATTGAACTTTCCATTTAGTCCTGATCTTTTCTGTGCAAATACTTGGAAATCTTCTATCTTGTTGAATGCCCATACTTTCCCCTGGAAGTACATAGTCAGTTTTGATGGGTAGGTGATCCTTGGTTGTAGATTTAATTATCTTGCCTTTCTGAATATCTTTTTCCGAGCCTTGTGGTCTTGTAGTGTGGAGGCTGCCAGGTCCTGTGTAATCCTGATTGATGTTCCTTGATATCTGAATTGTCTCTTTCTGGCTTCTTGTAATATTTTCTCAACTTGGAAGCTTTTGAATTTGGCTATTACATTCTTGGGGGTTGTCTTCTGAGGATTTAGTGTAGAGGGTGTTTTATGGGCTCTTTCAATGTCTATTTTGCCTTCTTGTTCAAGGATATTAGGGCAATTTTCTTGGATAATTTCTTGTAGTATGATATCTAGATTTCTATTTTTCTCTGATTTTTCTGAAGACTTAATAATTCTCCAGCTGTCTCTTCTAGACCTGTTTTCTTGATCTAGTATCTTCTCATTGAGATATTTCATGTTTCCTTCTATTTTCTCAGTCTTTTGACTATAATTTATTAATTCTTGCTGTCTTGTGAGATCATTCGCTTCTACTTCCCCAAGTCTTTCCTTTAAAGTCTGGTTTTTAACTATAATATTTTTTGTTTTCCTTTTCAATCTGGCTCTTCATGGCTTCCAGCTGGTCATTTCTGGTCTTCAATTTACTTATCATTTCATTTGATTTCTGAACCTCAATTTCCAATTGCGAAATTCTGCCTTTTAAACTGTTATTTTCTTGCCAGATCTCTTCCATATTTCTCATGATCTCAGATTGGAACTCAAGAGCTTGTGGCCAATTTTCTTTTTTGGGTGGAAGGTTTGGATGTCATTGTTTATCCTCCTCTGTTTTCTGGTTTTTTCTGTGAAGAAGTTATCAAGTGTTAGAGCTTTTTTCTTGGTCTCTTTGGTGGTTACTTCTTGGGCCTTGCTTGGAATCATTATGCTTTCTCAGCCAGAATTCTGAGTAAGGCAGGCAGACTCTCTTTGTATGGAGCTAAGGAGCAGTTTTTGCCTGAGGCTACTTTGCAAGTCTCCTGGCTTCCACTGTCTGCTAAGCTTATGATGTCCACAGCCCCTCTCAGCCTCACACCTGCACCAAAAGTCTGCACTCCCCAGCCTCCTGGGGTCTCTGGTATAGCTGTTTTCAGGGTCAAGCCCTCGTGGTCCTATTTGGCTGCCCAGAGCCTGGAAATTGGCCCACGCTTGCTCCTCCACCTGAGGTTTTCCCCTAAGTCTCAGCTCTCTGAGCTGCTTCCACTGTCTGCTGACTCTCTCAGCCCCACTCCTGTGCCCAAGGTCTGCACTCTCCAGCCTTGTGGGGTCTCAAGTCTTGCTGCTCTCAGGGGCAAGCTCCTAGTGGTCCCAGTTAGCTGCCAAAGAGCTAGATTTTGTACCCTTTCTCACTCTAACTCTGGTGTGAAGCCTCTGACTCTGGTACTGTGGGTAGGGTGGGGGAGGGTTGATCAGCTCGAATTTTGATACGAGCTATTTCCCCCTCCCCCTCTTATAGAGTGGAAGTGCCCAAATCACATGTATCTTTGATACTGTGTCCTATTGTAGGGTGCCTTCTTTCATCTGGATTTGGTTTTTTTGTTCTTTGGAGGTATGCAGTATGGGTTGGTGAGGAGAGTAAAGCACTCTGCTTCTTCTCTGCAGCCATCTTAACCTGGAAACCTCATAACATATTTTAAAGTAGCAGAGGCCTATTATTAATAGCTTCAGGTAGAGGGAAAATTATTTTTTGTTGTTCTTTTAGTCCATTGTTTTCTTTTCTGAGCATTTATTATATCTGCCTTTATCTGCTCACTTCAAATAAGCAACTTTTTAAAATGAAGAATAAAACCTTCATAACAAATATACATAATCGGGCAAAACCAATCCCCCACTTATCTGTGTCCAGAAATTTCTGTCTCATTCTACATTTTAAATTCACCTCTTAAAAGAGGTAAATAAACATGACATGATTAAGCTTTAGTTTAAGATGTGTTCTTAACAAAATAAGGGGCAAAAGCAATTAGAAGAAATAAAATAGATCACTTTGATAATATAAAAATAATTACTTTTTATTTTAAAAATCAATGTGGAGGGGGTAGCTGGGTAGCTCAGTGGAGTGAGAGTCAGGCCTAGAGACAGGAGGTCCTAGGTTCAAACCCGGCCTCAGCCACTTCCCAGCTGTGTGACCCTGGGCAAGTCACTTGACCCCCATTGCCCACCCTTACCACTCTTCCACCTATGAGACAATACACCGAAGTTAAAGGGTTTAAAAAAAAGAAATAGAAAAAATCAATGTGGCAATGTAACATGGGAAAAGGGCATTTAGGGGAAAAGAAGTTTTTGTATCAATTATCTCTGATAAGGGTCTCATGCCAAAGATATATAAACAACCAATAAAAAACTTTAAGATCAAATTCCATCCCCAAAAGGTAAACTGTCAAAGGATATGAACAAAGTTCTTAAAATGGAAAAACTATTACAAAATACATATATAAATGTGTTTGTATGTTGTGAGATTCATATTGCAGAGAGGGATTCAACCTGCAGAGAACCCCTCTGCAATATGAATCTCTGAACCCCTCTCTGCAGATTGAATCCCTCTCTGCAATATGAATCTCACAATGTGTGTATATACATAAAGACTAGACAAATGATTTCATTGTAATAAGGAACTCTCAGGTGAAGAAACTCCTCCTACCAATGCAGGTTGACACTTTTTCTGCAATGTATATTATTAAAGGACTAAAAAGTTAAGTGACCTGCCTAGTGTTGCACAGTTAGTATGTCAGAAGGAGGATTTGAACCTGAGACTTCCTGGCTCCAAGATTATCCTAGGTTTTCCTGACTTCATGACCATTACCATTTCTCTACTAGGCGATGGCTGCTTCCTATGTATATGTATGTATACACTCACACAGAGAGCCTCATGCATATATGTAGGCTTATATATACATTTATGTGAATGTACACGTGTGTACATACAGAATATACCAAAAGCTTGAAACTGTCCCTTTAAAGCTCAAAAGTAAATTAAAATTTTGGGGATGTCCCATAGTCAGGCATGTACACACACATATGTATATAACACATACATTATTTTTACTAAATCCTAGACTAAGACAAATTAAACTGAAGCATAAACAAGTTATGTATCTTCCCCCAATCAGAAAAACTTGCCAGCATCGGCTCTTGGACAATAATACTTGACTACTGATAGCAAATATGGAGGAGAAGATAGCCTGTATCTTATTTTCCTGAAGTTGGGCAGTAAGATTTATGAAATAAGAGCATTGATAACATATTCTCCCAGAAGCAGAAGCACATTCTAAATGCTGTGCTTTGAACTTCCCTGGACAAGTTGTGATTAACTGAAAAATATTCCTATAATCAGCTAAAATGACATTTGAATTTATTTAAATAGCACTATCAAGAACATATTTTGTTTCTTTTAAATCTTGTAATTATTGCCATAAAAGTTCATAGATGCTTCCCAAAGATCAAGAAGTTACCCTCTTTTCATTTATGAAGTGTAGTGTAAGGTTTAATTATCTACATGCATCCTTGATATATCTTTGAGTATGTGATTATTCTTGGGAGCAGGAAAGAGGGGGAAGAGCACTATGTTAAGCAATACAAATGTCTTCTTTCAGTTTCAGAAGCACTTTTTCAAAAAATCCTTCCCTTCTGCCTTAGAATCAATACTATTGGTTCTAAGGCAGAAAGAGCAATAAGGACAATGCAAACAGGGCTAAGTAAGTTGCTCAGGGAACCACAGCCAGGAAATGTCTGTGGTACCACATTTGAACCCAGGCCTTCTTATCTCTAGGTTTGGCTCTTTATCCACCCAGCCACCTAGTTGTACCTAGAACTTAAGTTTTAAAAAATAACTTATCAAGTTTTTAAATCTGATTTCCTTCTGACTATGTCTTATTCTTGACAATAATTGTTTCCTCTACAATTTTTACCAGTGTAATAGGAAAGGGAAATTTTAAAATTCACATACATGATGGTTTGGGAAGTGTGAGGGTTAGTGGAAAGACCACTGAAGACCAAAGAGTTGGAGGACTTAGGTTTGAATTGTGGTTTTGCTTTTTTCTTCTTAACCTCATTAGGTCATATCAGTAAAAAGAAGGAATAGGATTAGACTATGCCTAAGGTCTTTTCTAACTAAAGTCTCTAATTCTAAAGTTGGCTGCTCTATATAGATCAGAGTATAACTATATAAATGTAAAGTCATTTTAAGGTTACATTTTGAAGTATATGTATTGTACAAAGAAATGTATACTTATCTATATGATAGACTTTTTTAAAAAACCCTTACTTTCCATGTTAGAATCAATACTGTGTTTTGGTTCCAAGGCAGAAAAGTCATGAGGGATAGGCAATGAAGGTTAAATGACTTACCCAGGATCACACAGCTAGGAAGTATCTGAGGTTGGATTTGAACCCAGGACCTCCCATCTCTGAGCCTGGCTCTCAATCTATTGAGCCACCCAGTTGCCCCCTTGATAGGCTTTTAATATGTGGATGGTTAAGTTTATTATTTAAGTCTAGGGTCCCTACTACTTTTCTATCCTTTCTCTTGGTTAACTAATAATAACTCTCAAATCTATATTTTTAACCCAGATTGTTTTTTACCAGCTCTAGTTCTGAATTTCCAACTGCCTTATATCTCCACTTGAATCATCTCCACTTGAATACCCCATCATCACTCACAAATACTAAAGTATAAGAGCTTTGGAGATGCTATGTGTGCCTGTTACAGATGCATTATTGAGCATTATAATTCCAAAACAACTGGAATATTAGACCAAGTAGGATCAAGAATAGAGTCCTCATGGAGTCATAAGGAAGCAGGAAGAGTTTTAGTAGAGTAATTTATTCAAACTCTGGATGTAAGGGGCTAGAAAAAGCAGTCATAGTGGAAGGTTTTTAGTACTCAATACTTTTTTTTTCTAAATTTGAAATTGAATTTAGAGTGTCAAATAACTTGTTCAGAAAGATCTTAGACAATTTTAGGACCAGTGAGAAAATAATATTCACATATAAAAACATAGAATTTTAGATCTGGAAACAGCCTTAAAGATTTTTTCATTCTTATGTCAATTTTTGTCATTTTTACAAGTGAAGAAACAACAGGCTCAAAGAGCTGAAATAAGTTGCCCAAAATTATATCTAGAATTAGCAATAGATTTTAAAAAATAGAACTTGTTTTCTAACTCTTAGCACAACTCTTTCAATTTCATTATACTAATCATATATATAATATAGCATATTATATACACACTGACTATCCAATTTTGTTGGATATACCCTCAACTAAAATACTTCAATGTGTAGTAAGGTCCAAATGAGATAATATATGCAAAGTGCTTTGTAAAACTGTTCTCTTTTCTGAAAATTGGAACGACTGTCCAGTTTTCTACAGTCTTTCAAAAATCACTTATAAGTAGCTTAGCAATCCTGTCTGCCAGTTCTTTCAGTGTCTTAGGATGTGGTTAATCTGTGCCAGATGGCTTGAACTTGTTTAGGGAAGCAAGATGCTCTCTTAGAGTAATGTGTCTTCATTCATATTTAGTATCAACTCCCTAATAATTGTTTTTGTTTTGTCCTTTCCATTGCAAAGATCAGTCTCATTGGCAGGGGGGGGAAAGCAAAATAGATGAGCAGTTTTGCCATCTCTCTGACATCATCATTGACTCATTTACCTTTCTTTATCCCTCTTCCTTCTTTGATCTTCATTTCACATTAACTACTTAAAAAGAAATTAATCTATTTATGTAGTATTTCAGAGCAAGCAGCTATCTCAGATAAGATTTGAACCCAGATCTTCTTCCAAATCTGGGGCCCTATCTACTATACCAGTAGGTTATGCCAGACTACTCTAATTTACTTTTTCTTTTTTTAACAAGTTTAGTAAGATTGATAGATTAGAGAAATTACAAAGACATAGTTAACTCAAATCTTAGCAAAACATTTAAAGTCTCTCATGCCATGCTTGAGGACAAAATGAAAGATCTAGACCTGATAATAGTACAGTTAAGTGTTTTCAGAATGGGTTGAATATCCAAGTTAAAAAAGCAATCACTAACCTAATGTCAACTTAGAAAAATATCTTCAGTACTGTCTCCTAAGAATCTGTGATTGGTCCTAAGTTATTTGCCATTTTTTCCAGTAGCTCGGATAAAAGCTCAGAAAATGCTTGTCAAACTTGCAAAAGATACCTAAGCTAGGGGTGATAGCTCAAATACCAGGAGTCAGAGTCAAGATTCTAAAACGTCCTGATAAACTAGAATATTGAGCTCAATGCAGTAAAATGAAATTGAAAAGTGAAAAATGCAAAGTCTGACACATGGGATTCAATAGAGTCATATTTGTAACAAGATGGTGGAGGAGGAGCTTCATTTACTCTATTCGTCTGAAAAAAAATGTTGACACTTTAATGGACTGCAAATTTAATATGAGTCAATAGTGTGAAATGGCATCCAAGAAAGCTAATGTGATATTAAGCTACATTTACAGCATCATACTATCTAGTGACAAGAAGATAATAGTTCTGTTTTATTTCACTCTAGTCATATCACATCTTTAATATTGCATTCAGTTCTGGGTACTACATTTTAGGGAAACTACATAGAGGATAATGAGGATCATGAAAGACTTCATGCCAAGAATTAGAGAAGTTTAGCCTATAGAAGCCAAGGCAGGGAGGAGACATGATAAATGCCTTCAAATATATGAAGAACAACAATGTGAACTAAGCCAAATTTATAAAAAAATAAGAGCTGTTCCTCCAACTAATAGATGGCAAAAGAATATGTACATGCAGTTTTCAGGAGAAGAGAAAAAAAATTTTCAATAGTCACATCAAAAAATGCTCTAAATCACTATTGATTAGAGAAATTAAAATTAAAACAATTCTGAGATACCACCTGACACTGATCAGATTGGCAAACATGACAAAAAGAAAAATGATAAATGCTAGAGAGGATACAAAAAAATAGAGACATTGATGTTGGTGGAGTTATAAACTGATCTAACCATTCTGGAGGATAATTTGGACTGAGCCCAAAGGGCTATACAACTCTGCACACCCTTTGACCCAGCTATACCACCTCTAGTTCTGTATCCCAAATAAATCAAAGAAAAGGGGTAAATCCTAAATTATTTATAGCAGTTTTTATGGTGACAAAGAATTGGAAATTGTGGTCATGCCCATCAATTTGGTTATGTTTGAAGAAATTATGTATTATAAATGTGATGGAATACCACTGTGCTATAAGAAATGATAAGCAAGATGGTTTCAAAAAAACATGAGAACGCTTACATGAACTGATGCAAAGTAAAGTGAGCAGAATCAGAGGAACATTGTACACACTAACAGCGATATTGTAAGGAAGATCAACTGTGAAAGACTTAGATACTCAGATGAAGACAATGATTCAAAATAATCTCAAAGGACCCATGATGAAAAAATACTATTCATCTCCAGAGAGAACTGACTGATGAACTCTGAGTGTAGATTGAAGCATACTTTTTTAACTCTCTTGTTTTTGGCAAAGTTACCCAGAGCAGCAGCTCTGTGCCACCATCAGAATCCTCTCCAACCAAGATTAAAATATCACCACAAAACAAAAAAAAAGAGAAGAAGGAGGAGGAGGAGAAGAAGAAGGAGAAGGAG
>NW_025352091.1:0-4004 GCF_016433145.1 Gracilinanus agilis
GAGAGAGAGAGAGAGAGAGAGAGAGAGAGAGAGAGAGAAAGAGAGGTTGATGCCAGGAACTCTATCTAAAATCAAACTTAGAGGGTTGAGACATTGTTCACTGTGGTCCTCCTTTGGGGACACAAAAATGAAGGGAATACCAGTTGGTCAGAGGCTTAGCCCATCAAACCAGAGATAATTAATATCAAGGCTCATTGTTTCTAACTGGAAACATTAATTATTAAAATAAAATAGTAAAAAAAATAACAACCAAGGTGATTGTTATTTATAGCTTCTTTGTGCAGAAGTAATTAAAAGAATGCTCATCCGGCTGTATGTACAAATAAAATATTCTTCTCCCCACCCCCTCTTCAACAGTATTTAGTCTGGGTCTTGCCCTGTATGTAAATATTCCTCCGATGCCATCTCCAATCATATTCAAGCTTATCTACAAACATCTCTGCTATGGTTTTGCCCCTTTCTTTTGTAACTGTTTCCACTAAATAAAGATGTAAATCTCTTTCAGAACATTGAATAATCTTTAAAAGCCAGAACTATTCAAGTAAAATAAGCACTGTGTGCTGCTTATTGTATTGATTATGTCCAATGACAATCAGAGGTACCCAAACAAAGGGAAAAAAAAACCCAAACCAAAAAAAAAAAATCTTGAAGCAGGAAGTCCAAAGAACAGTGTTTCTTTAGGCCATTCTGATCATTTATTTGCATGTATCCTTCCCCCCTACCCCCCTTCCCCTACCCCATACTGTTTCCCCTTGTTACACAGTGTTCTATCTTGGAGATGAAACAAGTGAGGGCTAAACTAATTAACTAACCAGCAGTGATCTAGGGCCTCAGCACCTTGCATTCCTGGAGATTTATCCCATTTTGAATTCATTGCCATTTTCCTCCAGGGAAATAAAGATTGCTGCCTATTAAAGATGGGGACAGAAAAAGGCACCTTCACTGGAGACAGCCTGTACAAGAAAATAATACTGTAATCATTCCCTCCAATCAGCTGAAAAGGATTAAATCTTCTGCTTCTAAAGTAATGTTCCAATTGAGCCTTGGGGAAGAATAATTCATGATTAGGGAGAAGGCTGGTCTAGCAAATGTGAACATTATGTCCATTACTTAAACACACTTCCTGGGCTGACTGCTAATGTACCCAGGGGACCCTGCAGCAGCGGCAGCAACTGATAGGAGCAATGAAATTGGCAGACAAGGACAAGAAGTATTATCATCTGCATTCAACAGCACTACATAGACTTTACCACTGCTAAATCACTGCCTTTGGTAAATAGCCCAGATAACTCATTTTAATAGAAGAATTCTTCTCTTCTTTATGTGTATTAAACAACAGACTCTTATGAGCTGTGGCAGTGTATTGATTCCTGGGAAAGGCAGTGTGAATACCAATTCTGTAATTTATGCTGTTCTGTGGCTCTGGCTGTATTTGTTATGCATAGTGTATTAAACATTCAATAGCTCAATTTAATTTTTGCAGCCAAATTGCACGGCACATCATGCCAGAGAGTGGTTGTTTCATATACACAGCCCATCTGCTTCCTGTTCTATAATTCATTCAGCAGGCAAAGTTTCTGGCAGCCTCAGGCTACCAAAATATCTATCTATATCCTTAGGGTACCAGAAGCGGTTGGCACTCAATTAGTTTTCAGTGTTTCTAGTGCTGTGCGTGTCCGTGTGCATTTCCACTTTTGTGTGAATTGAGGATGGGAGGCCTTTGATAAGTTCTGTGTTCTCATCTGGAGAACTTTCCATAAACTTCTAATATCTCACAAAGCCAAAAAGAAGTTTAAAATAAAAAAAAAAACAACAAAAACCTTTCTCTTGGGAAATTATCTAGTGCAATAAAATGTGTTCTCTCTCCCACCCTTATCTGAATGGATTGATTTATATCTTGTGGGGGAAAAATAAATAAAATGAACCAAAAAGTATTATAAACTCTCTACTACTTTGTAGAAATGAGAGCCTTGGGAATAGATTCCTCCAAGGTGAACTTACCTTCCTTCCATGCTCCTCTCTCTGTTTACCCCCCTCTCCCTACTTATATTTTCGCCTTTTTTTCCTCCTTTCCTTTTCAGATCCTTTATTAGCGTCTTTACTGAAGTAGATGCCCAGACTTTGTCCAACAGAAATCTATATTCATAATTTATCAGGAACTTTCTGCTTCTGCCAGGACAATAATTTATTTCTAGGATCTGTCATCAATTCATCTCATACCTGGTCATAATAAATACTTGTTGAAAGAAGGTGCCACACTGGGTTTTCCAGAGTTTCTTCATTCACTGATTACAATGCCTACAAGGCTCAGCCTTGAGAGATAAACTGACATAATTTTAGAGCTGTAAGGGAGCTGTTAGATCATTTAGTCCATTCTACTTATTTGATACATGGGAAAATCCAAATTTAGAGAGGTGACATGTAACCAGACTTGCATCTTCCCTCTCCCTCTTGCTATATATATTTAAATATTTAACATTACATATACAGATATGCACAGTACACATATGCATATATATCTATAAATTATATATGCATATGTAATGATCATATAACTATATGTAGACACATAGGTAAAAACAAAGATATATAATGGTATAAACCATTATTCCTTTCCACATCATGGCTTTCTCCATCATGTCAACACAAGAAATTAAATGGGAATTTCGAGGGAGTTTTGCAGAAGTCTCAGATAACACACAAAGACCAACAGATGATTCAGAAAAAGTTTAGAAACTTAACCCAAAATTTACAATAAAGAAAAAAAAAGGAAAAAATCAGACTTTTCCTCTGGTACAGAGAGCCAAAATTTTTTATGTGAATTTTCCAGGACACAGGGGTATTGTACCCTAAACCCTATGGTGTAGCAGGGATAACTATATATTTATGTTTGTATATAACAAATATAAACAAATTGCATATATTCATATTTGTAGGCATCATAAATGACATATATACATGTGGTTAGGTAGGATTTTTATGCATACATATATGCATGTGTGTATGCACATGCATGCACACACACACACACACACATATATATATATATATAAACTATTACATAAGTAACTTACCTAAAGTCCCTTAGCTGGTTTGTGGTTAAGCTGGAACTAGAACCCATATCTCCTGATTCATATAATCACTGATCTGGAGCTAGAAGGGATATTAAAACTCATCTAGTCCAGCTATCTCATTTTAGAGATGAATAAATTGAGGCCCAAAGAGTTTAAGTGATTTGCTGAGGATCACATAGGTAGTAAGGATCAGAAGTGGGATTTGAACCTAGTTCTTATGATTCTAAAAGTAGTATTCATTCATAGTCTGCTTTCCATGTAGTACAAGATGATATGCCCTTTGAAAACTCCTCTCTTTTACTAATAATTTAGTAAAAAAATTACTTAATATAAGTTTCCCTCTCTGTATATGAAAGAAATATATATGCATACATATATATGTGTATATTTCCCTTTCTCCTGTATATAGCAAGCTTCTTCCTTTCTGATTCTAACAGCTAACATAGGCTTTATCTGCTGTTGTATATACATGCTGATCTTATTCTCCACCAAAGTAATTTTTATAATCTAGTATTACAGTCCTTATTTCATTTCTTGACTATTTAGGAAGAAGTTAACACCTCACAGTACATTTGCCAGAGAAATTTGATTTTTTTTTCCCCAGTGATCCATAGACTACTCAATATTATGCACCTGCCCCTCCTTGTTCCATGACAGTTGACAGGCTTGAGATCCAATGTTGCAATAGTTCTTCCTCCTACATTTTTGAATCAGTTTGGAATCATTTTCATCATCCTACTTTCCAGGTAGTTTTTGAATTCATAACTTCTTTTTCCCACAAAAGCATCTTTCCACCCAAAGTGGCAAAAAAAATGGGTCACCATTTTTGCCACACCATCTTTTGGAGAGTTGAGTTACCTAAATATTCTCTCTCTCTCTCTCTCTCTCTCTCTCTCTCTCTCTCTCTCTCTCTCTCTCTCTCCTGTCTCT
>NW_025352092.1:0-3440 GCF_016433145.1 Gracilinanus agilis
ATTGATGGCACATGTTAAAACCAGTGGAAATGTGTGTTGGCTATGGGGTGAGTGGTTAAGATGGGGTGAAGGGGAAAATAAAAACATGAATAATGTTACCATGGAAAATTTTTCTAAATAAAAAAAATATATATAAATAAAAAAGAGAGAAGAGAAAAAAGGGAGGCAGAAAAGCAAAACAGATCACTTCTGTTAGCAATTACTTTTGTTGATTACATTTTTTTCTGTTTTACTACCTTTAAAAAAAAGGAGTATAAAATTTGAGGAAGGCGGGGCAGCTGGGTAGCTCAGTGGAGTGAGAGTCAGGCCTAGAGACAGGAGGTCCTAGGTTCAAACCCAGCCTCAGCCACTTCCCAGCTGTGTGACCCTGGGCAGGTCACTTGACCCCCATTGCCCACCCTTACCACTCTTCCACCTATGAGACAATACACCGAAAGTACAAGGGTTTAAAAAAAAAATTTGAGGAAGGAAATAAGACAACATATGATATAGGAAAAGACACAATTAAAAATCCTAACCATGTATATGAGTAAAGAATAATAAAAAATAAAAATATAATCAATTTTTAAAAGAAGTATGTAATGAATAAATAAGGCAATTATATTAATTACATATGAGTACTTATATTGCATTATTATTATTACATTGATTGAGTATTTGTAATTATACTCAATTAAACATATATATTATTCATATGGTTTATATATGTGGTAACTTTTAATTAAAAATGAACATAATGATAATTAAAGGGAGAAAAACAACAGATTAATCAATTAAGCATAGAGGTGATTATAAAAGCTTCAATTAGAAAGGTATAAAATAATTCTGAAAATATAAAAGACAAAGAATTTTATAAAAACATTAAATTAGTAAATGAAACTGACTTAGTTATGAGAAAAAAGAAATTATTAACCTTACTTTTTTTCTTTTTTTTTAAAATTTAAACCTTAACTTCTGTGTATTGGCAACTAGGTGGAAGAGTGGTAAGGGTAGGCAATGGGGGTCAAGTGACCTGCCCAGGGTCACATAGCTGGGAAGTGGCTGAGGCCGGATTTGAACCTAGTACCTCCTGTCTCTAGGCCTGACTCTCAATCCACTGAGCTACCCAGCTGCCCCATTATTAACCTTATTTTTTAAAGGAAGGAAGAGCAAATTGTCAAAATCCAAAAGAAAAGAAATGGAAAATTCACAATAGGGGAGAAGAAAGTAAAAGAAATTACCAAAAATATTTTTCTAAACTAGAAAAAAATAATGACAAAATTCATTTGGAAAACAAAAAGATCAATATCAAAGTAAAAATGTCAATGAAGGGGTCTGGCAGTATTAGATTTCAAACTATATTATAAAACAGCAATTATCAAAACTATCTATTACTGGCTAAGAAACAAATTTTAGATCAGTGGAACAGAATAGACAAGCAATAAACATATAAAAATTCATAGTAATTTTTTGTTTGACAAAGTTAGAGATCCAAATTTTGGGGATAAGAATTCACAATTTAGTAAAAATTGTTGGGAAAACTGGTGAGTACTACACAAAGATCAATAATTTATACCATTTACCAAGATAAGATCAAAATAGATACATGGTATAGATATGAAGGGATATATTATAAATAAGAACAGAGAACATATTACCTAATATATTTATGGTTAGAAGAAGAATATGTGAAAAAATAAAAGACAGCACTGTGAAGTATAAAATGAATGATTTTGTATATAATAAATTTCAAAGTTTTCAGTACAATCTAATGAAATCATGATTAGAAGGAAAGTAAATATTTGAAGGGAAGGATTTTATAGACAATTTCTTGGATAAAGTCTTCTAAACTATAGAGAGAATTTTGTCAAATATATAAGAATATGAGCCATATCCCAATTGATAAATAGCCAAAAGACAAAGAGAATTTTTGGATGAAGAGAGAGACAGATGTTTTTTAGGGTTTGTTTCAATTATGATAATTTTAGAGTAACTTATTTGTTTTGCTGTTTGTTATTGTATTTGCTTCAATGTCGTTTTTATGTATATTGTCTACCTAATTCTACATACTTTATTTTGCATCACTTCATAAATTTTCCCATGCTTTTCTTCATCCAATATATTTATCATTTGTTCTGGCATAATATTGCATTACATTGACATGTCACAATGTGTTTAGCAGTTCCTCCAAATAATAAGCATATGCTTTGTTTCAAGTCTTTGCTACAAGAAAAATGCTGCCATAAATATGATGTACATGGTGGAAATTCCCTTTTTTATCATTGGACTCCTTGAGGTGTACACATAGCACTGGGTCTTTCTGTCAAAAGTTTGTGCATTTTAATTACTTTCTCAACATAATTACAAATTATTTTCCACAATGTTTGGATAAACTGATCCCTCCTCCACAACTGCATTAGTGTGACTGTCTTTAGACAGTCTTTCAAGGAAATATATTACATTGTAAATTTTATCCTTATTTTTATTTTACATTTTCTGTTATTCAGGGTGACCAAAAGAAATGTATCTCTAACTACCCAGCCAATTGAAGTCAACAGAGATGATGCCTGTCATTGCTGGGAACAGAGAGGATTTAAATGTGTGTGTGACAATAAGAATAGAGAAAGAAGAACAAGAAAAATAAGGAAAGGAAGATTCAAAACTTCTGTGATACATTATATCATCAGTATTGCACTTCCTCTAATGATGCAGGTTATATTCCCTATAATAGTGTCATAATCAGTTTTTCTGACTCTGGGCTAAAAATAAAATCATTCCTAGAAAGGTTTTTTTTTATAAACATATTTTAGCTGATCCTCAGATGATAAGCATCCATCTTTTTTCTTGATTCATATGCATACATTTTTCAGTTTGGTTTGATCTGTTAAAACTTGGGTTCCTCTAGCTTTTGAACCCAGAATGACCTCCATGATGAGGTATCAAAGCCATGGAGATATAATCATAACAATAATAACAGAAAGGTAGGAATGGGGGTAGTTAATCCATAAATCTTCTTAATTTCCATAAAAAGATGATACATTCTATTGCCAAGATTGCAATGAGTGGGATTAGTATAATTATTATACTTCAATGGTGTTGTCTTAGCTAAAACTAGTCATGATGCTAAGAAAAACCACAATATTAGAGAATACTGATTGTTTTTTATTTAAATTTTTATTTTAAATATTTTCCCATAGTTTACATGTTTCATGTTCTTTCCCTCTCCCCAAAACACCCCAAACACCCCTAGCTGAGGCACAAATCCACTGGGTTTTATATGTATCACTGATTAATACCTAATTCCATATTATTAAGAGTTGGACTAGAGATACCGTTTAGCACCTACATCCCCAATAATATCCCCATCAGCCCATGTGTTCAAACAGTTGTTTTTCCTATGTGTTTCTACTCCCACAATTCTTCCTCCAAATGTGACTAGTTTTCCTTCTCATAAGTCCCTC
>NW_025352093.1:0-4065 GCF_016433145.1 Gracilinanus agilis
GGAGAGGAGAGGAAGGAAGGGAGGGAGAAAGAAAGGAGAGGGGAAGGAAAGGAAGAAAAGGAAGGAAGTAGGGAAGAAATAGTTCAAGAATAGTACAATGGAAAAAGGGCTAGATTCAGGGTAGACAGTCCTGAGTTTTAAATACTATCTCTGCAATGAATTCCTTATGTGACTGTTGGCAAGTTGGTATGTTTCTTTAGGCCTCAGTTTCTTCATCTGTAAAATGAAGAATTTGAACCAGATGGCCTTGGAGGTCTCTTCCAGCTTTATATATACGAACCTATGAGCACAGTGCAGGGAAGATTTTCCTTTCCAGAAACACCAGCAAGGGTGGCTTTATCATGTGAGCTTTATTTGGGATACAATATATATGATATTTTTGTGTGACTTTATTTATTTATAAAGCAATAAAAATATTTATATCTATCCTCTGCTCTCAATCCCCTCCTCTGACTATTGAGTCAAACTTGGTAACAACTAGAACTCTTTCTGTTTGTCTCATTCCTTAGAGTTTACCTAGGGCCTTTCCCACACCAACCCTGTGAAATAGAACATGTTCCTTTAATTAGATCCATTTTACAGATGAACAAACCAAGGTTGAAATGAGGGAGAGGTCTCTTCTGATTTCAAGTCCGGCATTTTTTAAAATTACACCACATTGTGCTGGAGCACAAAATTAAGAGACATTTATATTTCTAGAGCCATTTGCAAATTTAAAAAGATGCTTTCCCGGAAATATCTTTAGGAGGTAGGGAATAAAAGTAGAATCATGGCCATTTTATGAGGAGGAAACTGAGGCTGAGGAAATTTTTCTCACAACCATGAGACAGTAGCGATGGGCCATGTCGTCGTCGTCATCTAATGTCAAATCCTGTGTTCTTGCTATCGAGGTGTGCTGGCATCCCCTCATTCCCAGACACATACAGACCCCCTTAGGAAAATGTGGGCTCAGAAAGAAGCTGACCACAGAATTGGACTTCTCTGTTCCCTAGGCCTTCTAAAGACCTTCCAGACTCCTGCCTAGGTTCTTCTCACCAAATCCTGAGAAGGGCAGGAGGTTGGAGCAGGTGTTTGTACAGATGAGGAAAATGGGGGTGGAAATGGGTTAACAGACTTGCCCCCATCCCCTGTGAGCTAGGGCTGAGTCTGAGATGACCCCACTCCCTCCCCTGACGTTTGCATCTCCTCATTACCCCCCCACAGCTCTCTTGGCAGTACACCAGGCTATTTCTGCACTTTGGTTGTTGCCAAGAGCATAGTCCCTAATTCTGGGTGGCATTTGACAGAGAAGGAAGCCGCCCCACAGCTAGTTAAATAGCAGCAAGCCTGGACCTCAAACCCAAGGCCAGTATTCTTCCCTCAGCTCTGTGAGCAGCCACGTCTCTGCTCACTCCCATCTCAGACCTTCTCTTGCTTCCCCACTCCTAGACCAGCAGCATGGAGTGCCAAGAGAATCAGTACCGGGACCAGTGGGGACTCTGTGTCACTTGCCAACAGTGTGGCCCTGGCCAGGAGCTCTCCAAGGTAAGACCAGCTAGGACATCTCTTTTTTCTGTCCTGAAAATGGTGGTACTGGGGGAAGGGGGCAGGATGTCGAAGGGGCACAGAACAGACCAGTGGCCAAGCCAGGTAACCCTTACCCAGAAGATTGACCACATGTCCATGGCTCTACGGGTAATGTCTCTTTGGGAGGAAGTCTTCTAAAAAGTGTCTATGGGGCTGACAGAGGGAGAACCTAACAGCCATTCCTTTCCCACCCCTAAAAAAGGGTCTGGGACAATGCCCAGCTATTGGAGAAGGTCCAATCTAGCCTGCCACGGAGAATTCTTGGTAGTTTGTGGCCATGTCATGAACCTTCTCTTGAGACAATCTTTAGAACTAGAAAGAGCCTTAGAGATTCTAGACTTTCGTAGAGAAGTCTCTTGCCCAAGGTCAGAAAGATAATGAGTGACAGACCCAAACCGGACCTAATAAAAGATCTCAGAGGGTACCGAGGCTCATATCTATCTTGGCGGGAATCCCCTCTATGAAAATAATAGGATCGCAAGATTTTGAACTGAAAGGGACCTTAGGAGATGATCAAGTCTGACCATTTTATAAATGAGGAAACTGAGGCTCTGCAAGGTCAATGACTTGCCCAAGGTTACAGGTAGTTAATGACAGAGCCTGGATCTAATCCTTGACACATGATCCTCCAGCCTCTCCCTGAAGACCTTCAGTGAGGAGGGCATACCATGATGGGGAACCTCCCCTTCCAGTCCTTTCCACTTTGGGACAGATAAGATTTTCAGAAATGTTTTTCTAATTTATTCGTATTAAATGAAAACTTCGTTCTTTGCCACATCTATCCACTGTTTCTAGGCTTGCCTTCCCCTTTCTGTATGAGAGCAGAGAGTCAAATACCACCCCAGCCACTTAGCCGCTCTATGGCCATAGGCAAGTGGCTTAACCTCTCATCCTGGTTGCCTTCGTGATCTGTTCCAACTTGTCATTGTCCTTCTTAAAGAATGCTTATTTTCGAGGACAACAATCCAGATGGGATCTGAGCCTAGTAGCATAGTGGGGGAGAGAGTGAGTTGTCATCTCCCTAGGGTGGGGCCCTGGCCCTTTCTGAATACTGCCTAGGATGGCAGTATTTTTTTATCTGCCATGTTCTACTATAATGTCGTAGCTCCCGTAAAGTCCCTCAGTCTACTTTTATCCAATCTCATCTTCTTTACCTTGTACTAAGCCCTCCTCCCCACTGCCACTACCACATGTTATCCTTTCTCCCACTGCCACCACATCCTGCACCCCTGTTGCCCCGGCTTCTCCCTTCAAGACCGGTGCCATTTCCAGGAGGCCACTCTTCGTCCCATACCACTACAGGGCAGCCGCTTGGCTTATCTATCTCATCCAGACTGGCATAGAGTAGGGAACAAATGAGAATTCTGGATTGAAAGTCTTTCTCATTCCTACCTGGGTGATGGTGAGCATCCCCCCCCCCCAGCCCATTTAGAAGTCTTTATGTGGGAACTAAGTCAGCTGAGCTTCCGGCTCCCCAGGAAGAAGAAATGCCTGTAATCTATGCTCTGCCTCCATTTCCTGGCAGGAGTGTGGCTATGGGGAAGGAGGAGATGCATTCTGCACCCCTTGTCCCCCCCGAAGGTACAAGAGCGGCTGGGGCCACCATAGCTGCCAAGCCTGCCTAACTTGTGCTGTCATCAACCGAGTCCAGAAAGTCAACTGTACCGCTACTTCTAATGGAGTCTGCGGGGATTGTCTACCCAGGTGAGTTCATTTCACTGCATGGAGACCACAGCTTCTTAGGAACAGGAAGAAAAACAATCACTCCCTCTTCCAGAGGAACGCTTTTTAAAAGGCTTTCAGGTATTTAAGCCTGCTTGACCTTTGTTAACAACTTCCTGAGTTAATGGATGTGGTAAATTAGCATCAGAAAATGCCATCTCTGCCATGTGTTTGCAAAGGCACCATTGGCAAATCACTTGACTGCTGGAGATCTCAGCCTTTCCATTTGCAGATTTCTCAACTTGAGTCAAATGATTTCTAAGTTCCTTCAGAATTGACAGGCCTTCTCTAAATCCATGGCCTTGAGTTCAGAGACTGGTTCAGGTGCCTTTCGATCGTGTGGCCTTGGACAATTCTCTTAGCCTCTCTGGAGTCTCGGTTTTTTTTTGGGGGGGTTGAACTAATTGACTCCCAGAGGCCCTTCTACTCTTGACATTCTGCGTTCTAGGTACTCCCATATGTGAACATGTCTCCTCCAAGGTAGCCTGGCTTAGAGAATAGAGATCCAGCAATGGAGTCAACAAGACCTGGGCTCGAGGCCAACCTGTGTTCCATGTATACTTAAATGTGGACATGCCTTCCCTAAGGCAGCCTGACTTAGGGGATGGAGAACACAGTGCCAAGATGCCCTCTAGGTGTAAAATAAAGACTTGTTGACTGATTGAGTCTAAGGTGCTTTCTATCATTAACATCCTACATTTTATGATAATTTGTATCCTTAACATTCCTTGATTCAGCAATAAAAATCATCTTCCTTCTTCCCTCCCTCCCTCTCTC
>NW_025352094.1:0-3748 GCF_016433145.1 Gracilinanus agilis
GAGAGAGAGAGAGAGAGAGAGAGAGAGAGAGAGAGAGCACTCTCAGTGGCTCTCAGCACTATTATTCAATCAAATGCTTTGAACATATCCCAAGTCTCTCCAATCCTAACAAAGGTTACATCTCCCATCCCTTGAGTCCCACATGCAATTTACTAGATTTTAGAGACCTTTATTTTGCACAATATCCAGTAATGCAAAATGGGGTCTTCACTTGCTCTAGATCTCTTACTAGAAAGAGATATAATGGACTATTTTGGAGCCCAGTGCTTGAATCTTCTCTGCTTCTTTAACTGTACTCTAATCCCCCAAATCCAGCTGTTACCATTTTCTTTACCTGGAAAGTGAATCTATAGACAGGATTAGGTCTTATGTGAAGGTCACAGTGATCCAAGCTCCTTGCCAGAAGAAAAGTTGCCAGATGCCACAGTTATCTCTGGAAAAGTAATGTGAAGTAGAATAAAGAAAAACACCTTTTTATAATTCCTTCTATATGTCAATATAACCAGTTTATCAAGTACTGCAAGAATTTCCAGTTATAGCAAAACTGTATTTGGTAATCATGGAATCTTGGTTTTGTCATCTGAGCTCTCTATATTATTACCTTGTTTTTTAAATCAAATATTTATTAAAAATGTGGTTGGCATATTTTGCTTTTATATAACTTTCATTTTCCAGTATATTCTCTTTCCCCTGCCCAAGAAAGTATTCCTTTAGAAATAAAGGGGAAAAATAGAAGAGAAAAATGCAATTTTGAAAAAAAAACAACTATCAATCTAGGATAGGAGTAGATGTTAAGTAAATACTTATGCTACTCTAACACATGCCTGACAAGTATATGCAATTTTATACTCCAATAATATCTAATCTCTATAAAGAAATGAAGCATTTACATTGCATTTCTCCTACCCTCACTCTACTCCTTTCCCCCCTTTTCTCTTTTTCTTTCTTTTTCCTTCTTTCCAACCTACTGCTTCTCTAAACAAAGAACTGGCAGTATAAGGCAACTAGTGAAAGGATGAAGATGAGATAGGAAAGAGACACTGAGGAGAGCCATTCACTCTATAGATGAGTGCTATGGAGAAGAAGACCTGAAATGGTGCTACCAGTGTTCCAACATAATAAAAAATGAGAGCAGCATATGGAAAAAGTTTGCTGTTTTTCCAATTTTCCTTTCCAGTGCCTGTCTATGTGGAGAAGCTATGGTATAATGTACTGTTTTATAATCCAAATATTTCAATGACCTGAATTATGTTCAATCATAAAGAATTCAGAAGTTAATTAGAGAGAGTCTGATTATTGTCTGAATGTTAGGAATTTTTCCAACTTGGAGCTTGGAGCAATTATAGTTGAATTCATAAATTTTCATCAAAAAATGAACTCATTTTGATTTTTTTTGTAGACAATATGATGGTTTACATTCACCATCCTTTTCCTTCTCACAATTCCAGAATTAGCTATAGCCATAATTCAAGCTTATGTTTTTATATTACTAGTAAGCTAATTACTAGTAAAATAATTATATTACTTCATCTACAGGATAACTTTTAATGATCCACCACACCCATGCTTACCACATAGTTAACCTCAATCCATGAACATTAACAGGATCACTTTCAGCACTCCTCATCCTGGGCCTTATCATGTTTCCACTTTGATTCTTTCCCCGCTCCTTACTACTGGATTGATTTCTATACATCTAACAATATATCAATGATGATGAGATATTGTTTGAGAAGGAACATGCCAAGGACGTAAAATATATAAAAAATATTCTATTAAAATATATATATATGTATATATATGAGGATTTGATGTTGGAAAGAGTGACAGACCTGATGTGAATGTCTGTCAACTTCCCTCTCAGTACTCTACTTTTACTAAAAACAACAGAGGAGAATTCTCTGGAATGGTGGACATCCAGAGAATGGGAGCCAGCCCTGGATGCTAAAGGGAAGGCTTTCCTATTTGGAGATGTGGGTGGTAACGCTGGTAGATCAAGCAAGGACCCTCTCCCTACAGAAACCTCCCTCGGCCAACATCAGCACCACAGAGGGTCTTGCTCAAAATGGAGTCTGAGCAAAGCAGCTGCTCAAACCCCTTTTCCTCTCTTTGCCTCATGGAATGACTTCTCCTTGATCTGACTGCAAATTGGTTTATTTTGTAGATGAACAAGGTAGCTGGAGAAGGGAGAGGATGGAGGGATCAAAAGGGGATAGGTTTGAGGGAAGAGGAGACTCTATTTGGAGTTTCTAGTTTTCTTCAGCTGAGCCAAAGTGGCTCCACTCCAACTTAACTGTCCTCTTCTTATATAATTAAAGTCTCTCTCCTACCTTAAGCAATGGCAAGTGCCCTTCTTGGGAAGGTCAAGGGATGGAAAGGATCTTCGGGGTGACCCCTTGAAGTTAAGGGATCAGCCCCTTCTTGGCAGCTATAATTGTTTGTTCTTCCTCTAATGGAGGCTCTCCAACTACAGGAACCTTCTTTCTCTTCTGGGCAAGGGAAAATGGAGGCAAGGCTTTTCCACAGGTGAGAATCTAGAGCTCCAGGACTTTGGTCCTCACTGGACAGAGTTCAGAGGGCCAAACCCTTTCAGTTAACAGTTTTTCCCATAATCCTCTTCTCTCACTCCAACTTTCTCTGCCCCTCCTGTCACATTCCAACCTCTTTCTGCATCCATCTCAGTGGGCCAAAGTGCCAAGAGCTTGATTCAGTTTTCCTTTCCACACATCACACCCCCAGTAGTCCCAAAAGGACTACACTACAAAATCTTCTTCATCCTATCAGAAGTGTTCTTTTTTATTCATTTCTTCTGATCATTCTACCATTTAAGCATAACATCAACCCCTAACCTAGGGGGTTACTGACCTCCAACAGGAATCCATCCACGCAATCCCTCCAAAGTACCTTAATAAATACATCTATTCTTTTTGTTCAGGAGTATCCATTACATGAACTCATCTCAGCTTAATAGAAGATAATAAAAATCCTTAATAGCTAAAAAGTTAATTGAAACTACCAGTGATTTTTTAGTAAAGTAGCAATATATAAAATAAATCCAATAAATCATTAGCATTTCTATATATCACTAACAAAGATCTGCAAGAAGTTGAAAGATACACCCCATTTAAAGTAACCATAGGCAGAATAAAATACCTAGGAGTATACCTGCCAAAACAGACCTTTGAACTACATGATCATAATTATAAGACACTTTTTATGAAAATAAAGTCAGCATTAGAGAAACATTATTTGTTCATGGGTGGGCAGAACCAATATAATTAAAATGCATCTTTGTGGCTCCTTCTCCAAAAAAAAGTTCACCTTCTGGATTCTGGGAGATTGTCTCTTGTTCCAAATTAGACTCAAATTCAAATAAAAGTTCACAACAATAACATAGCTCCCCCCACCAATCCTCCTCCCTGCCACCAAGGAAGATAATAACACATTTCCCTCTGAGGAGGATGCAGGGATGCATATAGGAATCACACAGGGATACATGGTCAGGTCATAAGGCATATGAATTAATTATCAGAAATATCAAAGAATCCAAAGAAATTTTAAAAAACCACTAAGTGAAATATAGAATATTAAAAACATGAAAAATTCTAGGAAGAAAGAAAAAATTCACAAGTCACAACAGGTTCTTGTAGGGATCCATGTATGATAAACCTGCAACAACAATCACTCACTAACCCAATTTAGCAGTCTGGACTATAGTAAGTTGTCACATCATGAAAGAAAATATAAA
>NW_025352095.1:0-7904 GCF_016433145.1 Gracilinanus agilis
CACTAATCCCCCTTCCCCCCATCCACATACACCTTTTTCTTTTATCCATGCCTCAAACTGGAAGAAATTTCCTATTTATCAAGAGACCTCTAAAATGGTGAGAAAAGAAGATAAACCGTACCCTCCATCCAAACCCCTTCCCAACAGCCTAAAGCCAAGTTCCTTTAAACCTTTCCCTCTTTGTCAGAAGGCCTAATTAGTCCATTAAGAATAGTATAAAGAGATGCTGAACACTGATTGTTGCCAGGGATACCATGCCTAGAGACAAAAAAAAATTCCTAGTATAGCAGTGATTAGGGAGACTGAAGAAACCAGCCTTCCCATAGGCTGTGCTGGTGGGTTTTCTTCTCTGATAGATATTTCCCTGGGAATCATGGAGCAAATGACATGAAAGTGATACTAGTGTATGTAACTCAAAGAAGACTTTAGCATTTTGTTTCCAAACCAGCAACTGAAAAGGAGGGACTAGAAAAAGAAAGCATGTTTTCTCTAGCTTGGCAGCACCCAAACTCTGCCTCTCATAGGTACACCACTCTGCATACTTAGGGGCAAGAAAACACAGAAAAGGGAGCTTCTGGGTCATGTAGCTATAACTGGTTAGAGCTTGTCCCTCTCTACTCATAATTGTATGACCAGGAGTCCTCCTTGTTCATGGTACCCAAGGAAGCCATGAGATGAAGGAAGGAAGAAAGGAAGGAGGGAAGGGAGAAAAGGAGGAAGGGAGGAAGGGAAGGAGGGAAAGGAGAAGGAGAAGGAGGGAAGGGAGAAAGGAAAGAAGGAATATTTATCTAGCACTTACTGTGTACTCACTCTGAACATATCTGCTCTCAAGAAGCTCACATTATAAACGGAGAAAGTTGCTGCAGGGCAGATGGAAAGTTCCCGTGACACTTAGGGTTATAGTAGTAAAGCTGTTAGTGATACATCTTCAGTGTCATTTCCATTGAGAAAACCATATCCTTTTCTAGTGCTGGACCAATTTGGTAGTTCCAAGATTTTTGGTGGTAGGAGCTTTCTTTTCCCTTCAGTAACTGTGGCTGCTGAGGGCAGAGGGGATGCCACACTTGTAAAGGCACTTACCAGGGCACATTTCTGCAGCAGAGCTGCTTCCCTGGGCATTGGCTTTAGGGTCAGGTTCAAATCCATATGAAATACACAAAGGAGAATTGAGGGAAACTCAAGAGCTCCTAGAACATTGAATGACATAACCTTTTTTAGGGAAGTTTCTAGTGTCTCAAAGCCCCCGGGAGTGTTTTCTGGCACCACCTGGATTGTTTCGGGTGGAGCCTCTGGGTAGGATTGTGTGAACCAGACAGCATAATCAATGATACTGCCCCTGGATGTGTGAGTAGAGGAAGGGGGTGTTGAGCCATTCGGGATGATAAATTACTGGAAGACAGGAGCCTATTTAAGTTTGATTTATCTGAGTATCCCTAGCTTCCCAGGAGGATAGAGAGCTGGCCTTGATGTCAGAAGAATTTGAGTTCAAGTACTGTCTCAAAAACCTACTGGCTGTGGGGGCAGCTGGGTAGCTCAGGGGATGGAGAGCCAGGCCTAGAGATGGGAGGTCCTAAGTTCAAATCCAGTCTCAGCCATTCCCCAACTGTGTGACCCTGGGCAAGTCACTTGACCCCCATTGCCTATCCTTACCACTCTTCTGCCTTGGAGCCAATACACAGTATTGACTCCAAGATGGAAGGTAAGAGTTTAAAAAAAAAACCTACTGGCTGTGTGACCCTGGGCAAGTCAATTAATGTTTCTGTGTTCTAGGCAAGTCTTTAAAATGGTCAACGTCAGAAGAGTTTCTAAGCTGCAGTGGTAGAGGGCAATACAGCAGTGGGAGTTCCTGACACCAATAAAATGACAGCAAAATCATATCAAAGCAAAAGCAAACAAAACAAAAGAAAACCCACTCAGCCCCATCCTCTACCATTTCTGTACCACTCCTCCTCTCCGGTGTACAAGTAGGAATGCCACCCTCCTCCCTTCCTTCCCTCCCCATGGGGTCTCGACTTCCAGAAGAGGAAGAAGATGATCAAAGAGTCAGCTAAAATCTTGATTTTCATTCCAGGGAAGATCTAGATAATTCCATGCACAGGATAGAATCAATTCAGAATCAGAAAATGGAAGTGGAGACTGAAATACAGATGGAGAAAGACGCCAACAACAAGTGAGTAGAGCTGCATGGAGCTGCCCAGAGCACCATGGTGCCCACTGCTCCCTTTGAAGGAGTCAATGGCCTTATCCCTTCTGCTGGAGATTCAAAATACATCAGAGAAAAGAAAATACAGACTTAGCCGTTCGATTATATACATCGGAGGTCAGTGTCCAATAATCCAGCCATTTTTGTTAGGACATAAAACCCTAAGCATGTTCTCTTTAGTGTGGGGGGGATTCACTGGCCCCCAAGAGGGGCTAGATCATGGCACCCCTCAGGAGGATCAATGGGAATGGATACCATCCTTCTTGTGTTCAAAGAACAAGTATCCCTTTATGGGGATTTAAATTTAACAAAGCAACCTGGAGGTGTAGAAAGAGTTCTACACCAGAGCTCAAATGGTAGTCACAAGGGATTCCATTTTTCTTTCTTTCATTAGGAAAAGAGCTGACTGATGCAGTGAACTATGGAGTCCACGGACCCAAGTTCTAATCTCAGTTCTGTCATATAATGACTATTTGGTTAACCACCTCTGGGCTTCAGTTCCCCTACCTGTAAAATGAAAGATTTAGGCTAGGTGATCCTTAAGGACTGATCTAAGTCCAATAAATATATTATTCGGGAGGTGAGTTTTAAAAGCCCAGCAAAGAAGCTGTAGGGCAGCTTCCTTGGTGCCTCCGCATTCTAATAGGAGGAGAGAGATGCTGCAGGGCAGATGGAAAGGTCCCACAGCACTGGGGATGCAGCAGTAAAACTGCTAGTGATACATCTTCAGTGTCGTTTCCATGGATAAAACCACATCCTTTCCTAGCGCTGGACCAGTTTGGTAGTTCCAAGGTCTTTTGGGGTAGGATCTTTCTTTGCCCTTTAGTAGCTGTGGCTGCTGAGGGCAGAGGGGATGCCACACCTGCAAAGGCACTTACCAGGGCACGTTTCTGCCTCCAGCCCATCTGTGGTCTCCTACTCTCTCCCTGGCCTCAAGGTAAGAATGCAAGGCAGCATTTTATCCCCCACCTCCTGGCTTTTTCTGGAAACCAGTGTAGACAGATTTTTCACTTTGCAAAAGAAGAGTGACAGACAGCTTTGGAGGATTTCCTTGAAAGCCGTAATATTAACATAAATTGGGAGATATTTCAAACACGTATCTCAGCCCGAAAGCCTATGGGTTCTCTCTTCACTTAACTGGCCAGGTTCTCTGGTTCCATGTTCTCAATGTCTTCCTTCCTTCCTCTGATTTGCCCCCCACAGTGCAGCTGTGTTTCGTCTCCAAGCCATGCATCAACGTCTCTGCATCGAGTTGGAGCGGGAGAGAGAACTGGAGGCGAAAATTTCTTCAATTCTAAAAGAAAATGAGTAAGTTCAGAAAGAGGATTGGATGGAAGGCTTGGAGGCTCATTGCAGCCTTCTCTATCAGCAGGGCTCCTCACTCCAAGGGCTAAAGCTTCTTATTAATTCACAATTGGAAGGAGAGGGGAAAAGCTTTAGCTTTTGTGAATAGGATTATTGGACTTAAAGTTAGAAAGATCCAAGTTCAAAACCTGCTCCAAACACTTGTAAGGCTCTGGGCAAGTCCCTTAGCCTCTATGAGCCTCAGTTTCCTCATTTGTAAAGTGGGGCTGCTGTAAGAGGTAGTTGTGGCTTAGCAGTTAAGAGCACTGGGTCTGGAGTCAGGAAGACCTGAGTTCAAATACAGCTCCAGACATTTCTAAGCTGCATGACCTTGGGCAAGTCACTGGGCCTAGATTCAGAGCTGAGTTCAAAACTAGCCTTAGGCATGTCCAGGTTGTGTGACCTTGGCAAGTCACTTAACTTCTATATTCCTAGGAAGCTGCTAGGCTGCTCAGAGGATAGAGTTAGGAAGACCTGGGTTCAGACACTTATTAGCTATATGACCCTGGGCAAGTCACTTTAGTCACTTTACTATGTTGGCCTTAGTTTCTTTTTTTTTTTTAAACCCTTAACTCCTGTGTATTGGTTCCTAGGTGGAAGAGTGGTAAGGGTGGGCAATGGGGGGGTCAAGTGACTTGCCCAGGGTCACACAGCTGGGAAGTGTCTGAGGCCAGATTTGAATCTAGGACCTCCCCTCTCTAGGCCTGACTCTCAATCCACTGAGCTACCCAGCTGGCCCGACCTTAGTTTCTTCATCTGTAAAATGAGTTGAAGAAGGAAATGACCAACCACTTGTTGGATAGTGAAGGTCCAAGGGGTCTCAAAGAGTCAGACACTGACTGAGCGACTAAACAACAATCAAAAACACAACAAAAAAAGGTTAATAATAGCATCTATTTCACAGGATTTCTTGCGAATCAAATGAGATAGTTATCTGTAAAGTGCTCTGAGAACCTAACCATCAGGTGGCGCCATAGCACAGAGCACCAAGCCTGGAGGCAGGAAGACTCCTATTCCTGAGTTCAAATCCCCCTTCAGACACTTCTTGCAGTGTGACCCCGGCAAGCCCCTTAAACTTGGTGGTCCTCATCTATAAAATGGGCTGGAGAAGGAAATGGCCAACCACTCCAGTGTCTTGGCCAAGAAAACCCCAAAATGGGGTCACCAAGGGTCAAGCACAACTGAACAACAAGACAACTACAAACCTGATTGACTTCCCAGAAAATGAATTAAGCACACAGAGATCTAGCTTGTGGAAGGGTCAAAGGGACAAATGTATACCTTGGCCTTCAGGGTTTTTCAGGTTGCCCATTTTTTTCCTGTACTTTCTCCAAAGTGTTAAAAATTGATTTTCCTTTCTAACCGATTCCTTTTCTTTGGCGTACGGTTCTGTAAAATGCTCAGCACATCTTCAGAAGGAATGTTTCTGATTGGCTGCTTTAAGAGAACTTCAGGAAAAGACATGAAATTGTATTACTTTGTGGGCTCAGCCAAAGAGCCCTTACAGCTCTTCTGCCTTGGAACCAATCACAGTATTGATTCTAAGATGGAAGAAATGGGGGTTTTTGGTTTGTTTGGTTTTTTTTAAGTCACTAGTCCATCTTTCAGTATCACATTGAGAATATAGGGTAGATGTGGGGTAAAACAGGGAGGAGGAGGGTCCTGGGTATTTAGGGAACTACTGAAAAGAGGCAGGATGAAACAGTAAGAAGAGTGTTGGCTCTGAAGTCCAAAGACCAGGGTTCGAATCCCACCCCTGCCCATTGGGGCATGTCAACCTCAGTTTTCTTCTCTGTCAAAGGGAGGGGGTTAGGCTCCCTCTAGGGTCCCTTCCAGCTTGAGATTTATGAACCTTTGAAAGGAAAAGAAAGCTAGAGTGGAAAGATGCCAAAGACACAGTGGGGCTATTTCAGCACTTTTCCTAGAGAAGGTTCCCTCCAATATCACATCTCTCCCCAGTCCCCACTCACCCTTCCTCGCTCCTTGACGCCCATTGCCCACACCCATAAGGCAGGCTAACATTTGTTTGGTTTTTTACATTTTTCTTTTGATTGTCATGGAAAACCCACTTCCATTTTGGTCCTTGTCGTAAGAGCAAACTCGGAGGAAACCCAAACCCCAAGACAAAACCGTAAATACCCTGATGGGAAAGATCCGCATCTGTCCCACTCAACGCTCTTCCTCTGGAGGGCAGGCTGGCACCTGTAAGGACAGGGTTGGGTTATTGTTGGTTAAGCCAGCTTTTGTGGGCTAACCTGGGGAGTCCATCATCTTTTACCACCTTATTCCAATAGGAAAGTGGGGTTTACCCTCCAAACAACGGATTTATGAATAAACTTTTAGACCAAAACCCAGTTCATGAGTGAGTATTCTCTGGATCTACGTGAGTTTGTGTGGATGTAAAGGGCAGTGAGTGTGGGCTCTTGGAGAGAGAGCTGCTCACAGTGAGCCTGCCTCTGTTTCTGCCTGGCTGTGTGACCCCCAACCAGCCTGGTCATTGAGCCTCTCTGAGATGCTAAATGCAGAACAAGTGGCTATCTGCATTGATGAAGGGAATTTCCTCTTACAGGAGTTCCATAGGCCAGTGAGATCACAAGTCCAACTATGGAAATCTGTTCTGCATGATCACACATGTATAACCTGGATGAAATCATTTATTGTCTCAGGGAAGGGGAAGAGGAAAGAGAGAGAGAGAGAATTTAGAATTCAACATTTCAGAAAATGAACGTTAAAATGTGTTTTCATGTATAGTTGGGGAAAATAAATATTATGTTACTATTATAAATACGTTCTACTTTATGAAAAGAAACTGTAGCCATCCTACAGCTACAGGATATTCTTTAAAAAAAAAAAAAACACTTACCTTCTGTCTTGGAGTCAATACTGTGTATTGGTTCCAAGGCAGAAGAGTGGTAAGGGTGGGCAATGGGGGTCAAGTGACTTGCCCAGGGTCACACAGCTGGGAAGTGTCTGAGGTCAGATTTGAGCCTAGGACCTCCCATCTCTAGGTCTGACTTCTCAATCCACTGAGCCACCCATCTGCCCCGGCTACAAGATTTTTTTTTTTAAATAAACCCTTATCTTACGTCTTGGAGTCAATACTGTGTATTGGTTCTAAGGTAGAAGAGTGATAAGGGCTAGGCCAGTGGTTCCCAAACTTTTTTGGCCTGCTGCCCCCTTTCCAGAAAAAATATTACTTAGCCCCCTGGAAATTAATTTTTTTAATTTTAATAACAATTAATAGGAAAGACAAATGCACCTGTGGCCATCACTGCTCTCCTGGATCGTTGCAGCACCCACCAGGGGGCGGTGGCGCCCACTTTGGGAATCACTGGGCTAGGCAATGGGGGTTGTTAAGTGACTTGCCCAGGGTCACACAGCTGGGAAGTGTCTGAGATCAGATTTGAATCTAGAACCTCCTGTCTCTAGGCCTGGCTCTCAATCCAACTGAGCTACCCAACAGCCCCCGGCTGCAAGATATTCTCTTGTGGGTTGAGCACCTGAAAGGGAAGCTGGGGCCTGAAGGAATATGGGTGGAAGAGTTAAAGATTAAGGTAGGAAGAACATAAAGAGAGAAAATAGCCACAGAGACACAGGAGTCATCGGTTTCACGTTCAGCTTGTCAGTCCTTACTCTGATGGTCAGAGAGAGCATCCAACTGACCCCAAATGAGGGAGTTGATCTGTTTATTAAGGGTAGTTGCACGAGGAAGGAGAGGCAGGCTGTCCATCACCCATTCGGTACATCAAAAGTTTTAACAGTTTAATGGCAAAGCCAACAATAGGTTGCCAGGTATCCGGGCCAGGACTCTCCTCCTTTCTGAAAAGCTGGCACCAATTTTATCTTGGGAGTGCATATGTGGACCTTTGATATCCCAAAGGACCCTAAGACTTGTCTGTGAGCTTACACACAAGAGATAACAGCAGAGGTCTGGCTTTTAAGACCAATCAAATTTAATCCCATCCAAATGTAAGGACTCAAATCAATTATGTGAGATATCCAAAATAGATCCCCAAGTCTGGTCCAGGAGCACTTTGCTCATTAGAGTCAGCTTTTGAATATATCTTTTTTTTTACATTTATTAATATTCATTTTTAACATGGTTACATGATTCATGCTCCTCCTTTCCCCTTCAACCCCCCCCCGCACCCCCCCTACCCATGCGCATTTCCACTAGTTTTGTCATGTGTCCTTGATCAAGACCAATTTCCAAATTGTTGGTAGTTGCATTGGTGTGGTAGTTTCGAGTCCACACCCTCAATCATGTCCACCCCGACCCATGCGTTCAAGCAGTTGTTTTTCCTATATGTTTCCTCTCCTGCAGTCCCTCCTCTGAATGTGGGTAGCATCTTTACCA
>NW_025352096.1:0-6330 GCF_016433145.1 Gracilinanus agilis
CGCCCTCTTGGCTCCCTCCTCCCCACCCTAAGCTAGGCTGCAGCGCAAGCAGGAGCCGCGGATCCCTCCGCCGCCGCTGCTGCTGCCAGGAGTGAAGGACAGGGAGATATGAAGCCGGGCCGGGTAGCTATTAAAGGGACAGTGCCTTCCCCACCCCCCTCATACATACAGCTCTACCTCCCCGAGCCCGGTGTGAAATACTGCACGCGGAGCTGATTATCCGCGCAGCTCCTCTGGACGGAGGGGCTTTGCTTGGGCTGGGGTGGTCTTGGTGTCATCCCCTTCCCTCGGGGAGGAGAGTTAGAGAAACTTGGGGATAGGGGCCCCGAGGGGGCGGTATTTAAAGCGCCAGGCGCCTCCTTCCTGGGGTGTATGGATCCTCCCCACCCCCAGCCTCTGCCTCGCGAAGGTATGGAGGAAGCTCAACCCGGCTTAAAGGGGCAGGCTTTCTACTGTAGAAGGGAGGGGGCCGAGCGGCTCCCCGGGCTACCTGCAAGCGGCAGCCCTGCGCCCCTCCCCCGCCCGGCTCCGGAGACGCCTAGCAATTTAAAGCTACAGGCTCATAGTTCTTGGGTGACCTCATCCCCGGAGCCCGCAGCCCACGGAGCGCAGCCAAAGGGGCAATTTAAAGGGGCGGGAACCCTAATTTCCCCCAGCACAGGAAACACCCTCGAAAACATCTTATTAAAGGAAGACTGGCCCTTTTTGTTTTGTTTTGTTTTAAATCCGGCTGCCCCAGTCAAATCTTCCAAGGCTCCGGAAGTTGGCACCCTCAGGAATGCCCATCTCCCCAAGCAAACGCAAGTCTTTAGCCTCCTCGATACTGTCCATCAGACCTAACTTCAAGGGATCAGATCACAAAGCAGTAGAAGAATAACTGCTGATAGGGGGTTAGATCTTTACTCTCTATTAAAGCTCTTTCCAGGTCTCGGTCTGTCCCTACCCCCACCCCACCCAAGCCTGCCTTCTGTGGATTATCTCCAGTTTATCCCTTCAGTATCTTGTTTATTCCTAGTTTGCATTGTCTTCTTACCCATTAGATGATGAGGTCTTTGAGGACAGGGCCTTTTTTTTTTTTTACACTCTTTTCTTTGTATCCCCAGCCCTTAGCACCGCCCACAGTGGGCACACATAGTAGGTTCTTAAATAGGGCATACAGTAGATTCTTAATAGGACTTTAGTAGGACATTGTGGGAGAGTAATAAATGCCTCTTGTTATCTTGACTTTGCACACATCTCATTTGACCCCAACAATCTGGTGAGGTGAGTATTAGAGGTACTATTATCTCCTTTTTACAAATGAGGAAACTGAGGCAGAAAAGTAGGTCATTTATTCAGAGAAACACTGCTAGTAAGTGGCAGAACTGGAACTTAAACAATGGGTCTTTCAGTCCTGCTTTCTACTGAGTCAACATAAAGTCCATTTCTCCATTTCTTGGAGAAGAACTTGGACTAGATTGTGGAGTCTAGAGGCAGGAAAATGAACTGATTAATCTCTCCAGGCTCTCCCCTAACCAAACAGGAGACATCAGAAAGACTGCTTTGCATTTAGCTTGATAGCTCATCTTGTAGTACTGTATATAGAGTAATACAAAGCCAACAGGCTCCTATTTCCTTGGCCTCTTTCTCCAAACCCTCCCTCCTGGGCCTTCTTCCAGGAAACCCTCCAGGATTAAGCAATGTCCCACATGGTCTCCTTACAGACTGTCAAGCTCCCAACAGGTCTGGTCTCTACACGCTTAACAGATTGTGAATATACCCTGTGTAAGTCAGTCTTGAGGAATGGAAACTTAGAGGAAAGACTTCTTGATGAACAGGGTAAAAGCCCTCACTGCATTTCCCTGGGGAGTCTCAGGGACACAACAGCTTCAATTTAGTTGTTAGAGAGGCCTACCCTTTGTGGGAGCAAAAGGATGGATGAAATGACCTCCCCTTTTCCCCAGCCCAGCAGTGGGAAACCTCCCCTCATTTGACGGTCTCTATTTTTAGGACTTCCTTAGGCTTTAGCAGGAGAAACCGTTTAGTCATCAGGGTGTTTATTTTCCGGCTGTTTCCGTCGGGAAAGCAGAATGTTGAGACTGGAGGGACAGCGGTTGCTGGAAAAGGCTTTACAGGAAGGGGCCTGGGAAAACTAACCTGGACAGGACACTGCAACTGAAAATAAATAAGGAAAGGGGATAAGGAAGCCCAGCAGGGAACTGGCAGGGTAGATGCCCTGCCTCTTGGTCCTTCTATTTACAGTCCTACTTTGAAGCTCTCCAAGCACTCCATCCTTCCCTCCTGCCCAACCCTAATTGGATGATTCTTCTTAAGGTGTAGAAACAGCCCACAAAAGCCAATTCAGTCTTGAAACCAAAAGACCTAAGTATCTTTACTTTCCTTCACCACCCCCACCCCCACTCCCCTCAACTTTGTACCAGCTCCTAGCTCCACCCTTTAAAAGACTTGCTGGGTGAGCATCCCGCTAACTAGAAATCTGACCAATCCTGAGGCAGACTGGTACCCCTCCAAGGATGTTATTGGCTGTTGGGTCCTCCCCAGCTTGGAATGTTGGGCCCAGAACAAAGGAATGAGGAAGGAAGGTGAGTCACCTGGGGTGGCTATTAAAGGGCCAGGAGCCAGCTGATGACTGATGATGTCACAGAAAGGGAGGACTATAATCCTTAGGGTTCCAGAACTGAAGAAACAGCTGAGAAAAGCACTTGATTTTGGGAGATGAAATTCTGAAGGAAGATTCATGCCCCCACTGAGCTCCAAGGAAGGCATATTGAGGGAGGGACAAACAGTGCTAGAGCAAGAAGGAAAGTTATACAGCACTGAGACTTTATGGAAGGAGAAGGAACAAGTTATAGCATATGCTTTCCCCTGGACTTCATCTCCATGAAAAAAAAAAAAAAGACAAACAAGCAAACAAAAGAGTAAGGCAAGGTGTTATTTTATAGTAGGAAGGAGTCAATTTAAGAAGCAGGGAGGAGTCTTGATAATGCCCCCAATAAACTGAAGATATGCATGAGTGTACTTCCAACCATCTTCCTCTCTTCAGACCCACAACTATACCATAACGTCTTCAGTACAAAATATTCCTGAAAGTTCTGACACTAGGCTCTTGTTTCCATTGGGGTATAGAGACTAGACCTGTGATTCCAATAGTATAAGATTAAGATGAGAAAGCTATCTTTATTAATGCCAGACAGCATCCCCTCCATATTTATGGCCCTAGATAGTTGCCTAGGGTCACACAGTACTTATGTGTCAGAAGCAATATTTGAACCCACTGTATATCTTCCTGTATCTGAACCCACCTTTCTAACTCCTCCTTATAGGATCACAGGATTCAAAGGTGGCTTCTAACCTTAAAGACCCAGCTCAACCCCCTTGTTTTTTGGTGTTTTTTTTTTTTTCAGATGAAGAAACTGAGGCCCTAAAAGATAAAGCTAATCTAAGGCTGGGCTTTGAATCCAAGTTCTCTGACTCCAAGTCCATTATCATTTCCACTAGAAAAGCACTGGTGTGCTTTTCTGGACCTTGATTTCCTTATCTGTAAAATGAGATTGGACAACATGATTTCAAGTCTTTTCCAGCTGATTGTGTGTGTGTGTGTGTGTGTGTGTGTGTGTGTGTGTGTAAGAGAGGGGGTGTGGAGAGGGAGAAAGAGAGAGAGAAATGTACTGAATTTGAGCTGTTGACTAGGAGACCTGATAATCAGTTTCTCCCTCTATCCTTTTGGGGAAAAGCAGCCTAAATTCTTAAGGATATTTCCAAGGTCCCTGGGAGATTAAATCCTTAGAAATTTCTATTGTGATTAACAAAGCAATGCTTCCTAACTACCTAACACACCCAACCTGTTAAAGAGAAATGCCTCAATGCTAAGGCAAAGGCTTCTTTCCCTCTAAGCATAGATCATAGGATCATAGAAACAAAGATAGAGAGCTCGAAGGGAAATTTGGAGGCTGTGTAGTTCAAACCCACCATCACCCCCTTTATAGGTGAGATAACCAAGCCCGGAGAGGTTTTTACCTGCCCAAGATCATATAGTTAGTAGGTGGTAGATCAGGGATTCACACCTGAGTCCTCTGACTTCATAGACAGCATTATTTCCTTCAAACCATATTACCTTTCAAAGGCGGTTTGGGGAGGGAGGTAGTACCATGAGATCATCTTGGATAGTCCTTTGCCTCCATGCTCCTTGTAGATCTTTTTTTTTTTAAACCTTTACCTTCTGTTGGATTTAAATTAATATCCAATAACTCCAAGTATTATATTTTATAATATTTATTAGTAATCACTTGAAGTAGAAGAAATAGAAGTACAAAGTTTAAGTATAACCACAAGAATAAAATTCTCCTGCCTGGCTTTCACCCCAACCTCCATAAACCTCATTCCTGGGAAAAGAGAGAGAGGGTGGCAGTGTTATCTCAAAATATAACTTCCCTACATTAGTATATATGCAGTATATGCAAATGGGGTGCTGGGAAAGAGAGTCCTAGGGAGCAAATTCTAATTATACAATCCCCCCTGTGATTCCATTGGTAAACAAACATGTAGAAATCTCCCAGATTTACATACCTAATTGAATCAGTACACATAACCAACTTATGTTTCTAAAAATCTTTAACTAAAGGTACATATTATATTTCACTTTCCAAGGGGAAATTACAATAATTTGGGGATAAGAGGGAAATAAAAGAGAAAAAAGGAGGTGGGGTTACCTCAAAATATACCTTCCCTACATTAGTACATATGCAGTGTACACAAATGGGATGCTGGGAAAGAGAATCCTGGGGAGCAAGTTCTAATTATACACTTCTGTCTTAGTATCAACTCTAGGACAAAAGGACAAGGGCTAGGCAAATGGGGTTAAGTGACTTGTACAGGGTCACATAGCCAGCAAGTATCTAAGGACAGATTTGAACCCAGGCCCTCCCAACTCCAAACCTGATGCTCTAACCACTGTACTACCTAGCAGCCCCACTCTCCACCTAGATCTAATAATCTAATATAGTAATAGTCAATTTGACTAGCTAGATTAGCATCTGAATCTACATATCCCAGAAGTTCACTTTCCCTTCCTTGGCATCAAACACATTAGAAAGTCCTTCCTTCTGCTGAAGCAACGGCTCATACTTAGCCTTCTGCCTCCTACTCACTGCCTTCTGGAGAATAGCAAATACCCTTTTTCCTCTCTGGATATGCCCTGCCTGGCACTCCCCTTCTCTGCTACTCCATATACTGGAGACTCCTCTCCCTCCCCCACTGTCCTAGCTGAGGCCACCTCCAGCTCTCCTGTCCCCCACCCCCATCCCATCTGTCTGCTTTGGATGAGAGGAGGTGTGTTGTGTTCCTGTGGGTCTGTCTGTGTGTATACATCTCTGTATATGCATCTTTAAAAGCAATGTGGTTTTGAGGAAAGAACACCGGATCAGGAGTGAGAAGGCTTGAGTTCAAGTTGCAGCTCTGCTGCTTAACTGGGATTCTTCACCTTTCTGAGCTGTTTCCTAATCTATAAAATGAGGATGATACTCAAGAGTATGGGGAACCATTTAGAGTACAGAGTATTTGCCGTACTAGTAACCATTTTTGTGTCATGGATCACCTAGGCAGAATCAGAAGCCTATGGATCACTTCTCAGAATATACTTCTTAAAATTTTAATAATGGATAGAAGTGCCAAATGATAGAGATTAATGAAAATAAAGATGCAAAATTGTTTTCTTATCCAAGTTCCCAGACTCTGTGTGGTTGGGGTGGAAGGGATGTTGTCCATGGATACCAGGTTGAGCCCCACCCTGCCAGAGCAGGTACTTCTCAGGCTTCCTGAGGGTCAAATGGAATAAGAAGGCTAGATGAATCATTGATTGTACCAGGCACTGGACTAAGAGCTTGGTAAACGCAAAAATGCTATGTAAATGTCGGCTGCTTATTACATGTGTAATCTACCCCTAGGTAGATTTGCCTGTATGTATACGGACCTATATCCCCGGTGTGCATATTGGTATATGCTTCAGTACGGCACGGTCTAGGCGTGTCTAGTTCTCTCTTCTCCTGCCCTTTGCCTCTGGGGAAGAGGGAGGGAAGGAGTGGACTCAGCTATGGGCTGAGTGGGCAAGCCAGGCCCTTTCGATGTCCAAGACTGGGCGGGTAGCTCGGTGCCCAGGCTGGTGCCAGAGGCCAGAGCAAGGGAGGCAAAGGGCAAGCACCACGCCCTGGACTAGAAACTGGGGTGGGGGTGGGGTGGGTGGGAGGTGTATATGTGGTGGGGGCGAATCCTAGGTCCTCGGTCAGTGTATCCCCCCGAAAGCAACCTCTCCCCCCCGCCTGGGCAGGATGTGGT